>NC_137274.1:1525013-1560013 GCF_053477335.1 Acartia tonsa | reverse complement strand
CATTGTAGTTTAAATTTAGGACCCTTAGTACTTAGCATGAATTGAGGCCTTATGTTAGAACTCTAACACTAGCACAATTCACTGCTTGGGACTTAGGGCACTTTTCTGTCCTACACTACTTATGATTTTAACACTTAGCCTGTAAATATTTTCATACTTAACTTATTCACTTGTAATATAAATACACTTTATAAAAAACATTTTCCTTCCTTAATACTTAATATACTTATATAATTCCGATCGAATATCAAAACCAACCATTTATTCTTAGGTTAAAGCAATATAATACTTCGCGTGGGTCTTTTGTTGAGCTTCCACCAGCTCAACCAAATTCGTATTATACTTGTGGGAATAGAGGGTTAAGCATTCTAAATAAACGAACCGACGATGAGAATGTCTATGTGTATTGCAGTAAAAGTAGGTTTTTAGTAGTACTCATAGAAGAGCGGTCTCCATACCTAAATTTGGACAAACGCCCCATTCGCACTCACACGTAACTGATAGCTTTTTCGTTAATTAAGGCATGTTAGAATTGTCCTATCGATTTCAAATTTTTTGTAATGATTCCTGAAGTAGTTAGGTACGATTTAGAAAGCGTAGCAACTCTATAATCTTTACCAGAATGTCCGTACGTTTATTTTAAACATGTTGATTTTATAACTTTTTTATTAACAATTTTTATGTGATACTGTCATACCATTTCAGAGCTTCGCTTTTATGGATGTTATCATCCTTGCTGTATGTTAGAATTATCTTATTCATCTGATGATTCCTATTACAACAAGGTATAGTATTATAAGCGAAGCATCTCTATAATCAAGTAACATATTTATTTCATGATTTAGAACTTATAAGCAAATCTACTGTTATTATTATTATTGACATTTTTGGAAGATGAAGAAAGTCGCTCAGTGTGACGTTATAAAAATGAAAGATTATCCATCTCTTTCCTCCTCTCCTCATCCCTCATTTTTATGACGTCAGAATTTTTTTTGAGTGACTTTCTTCGTCTTTACATTTTGGCAGATTTTTAAATTATCGTTAGTGGATTTTTGAATTCATAATAAAGTTTTTTTTTAAATATCTTGAGCGACCCTGTAGATAATATTTTATCCCCCCACTATATCCCCCACATGGAGATTGTAAATGAATCATTGGGATATTATAAACAAGGATGACAACAACCATAAAAGAGAAGCTCTGAAATGTCAGGAAAAACGAATATTAACATTTGTAAGAGTGTAGGTGTGGTAGGCGGCATCATACGGACAAGCCTTTCCTAGAGTATACTACGCTCTGGGACTCCCGGCAAATGCAGGTGTTAAAACTCCACCCATCAACTTTAGATACGCTATCAAAAGACAGTTATTTTGATAAGCGGTCACACCCAACCCATTGTTATGGAATACAATGGCCACCTGGGCATGGGGAGGGGATTTCCCCCTCCCCCTTACCGCAGCCGGACCTTCCCTTTTCTCTGCCATCACCTGCCTACCCCAAGGAGGCAGCCTTCCCTCCTACCTTTGCGCCTGTGGACACAGCCCCAGCTCAAAGGGACCCCTAACCAGCTACCCCTCATAATCTGTTATTATACTTCTATTTGCTATATAAACCTGTATATCTATTGTAATGATTCAGTTAAAATATATCTTTTAAACAGTAATTACTTGTAGTTCTTTATTGATAGAATCCTTAAAGGCTAGGGGCTCTTTTGAATCGAACTCGCTCAGTAGGGTTGAACTGCTTCACCCCTACCACATAGGAACTAAATAAGCAAAATATTAATGCATAAGTATATACTAAACTGTAAGTAAATTTGTAGCAAAACTGCTTAAATACATGATACTGTTTATGGACATTCTTACATTTTATATATGTTGATTTTAACTTGTTTAACATAAATTTTTTATCTTTAAAATCCTATAAATGTAAGTATGTTTCTAAACAGTATCCTGTATCTAAGTAGTTTTGCAACAAATTTACTTACAATTTTGTTTAGACTTATACATGAAATTCGGCTTAAACAGTTCTGAGATCTACAAGTGTTAATGTTCGTTTGTCCTACCGTTTGTATCATTGTTTTAATTGAATTTATATAACCCTTTTTATTAATCTTTTATGAAAAAAACAAAACCTTCCAAGCTTGAAACCATCACAGGACCAGTAGGTATATATTATCTGAAGAGTAGAATCCGATCGGTTCAGTGGTTACCGAGATCTTAAGCTTCAGACGGACAGACAGACTACGTTCTACTTTGTATTATAGACTAGTGGACACGCCCCTAGCCTCTAGGGGCTTTGCCCCAAGAGTTTGATCAACCTATTTTTGTGTTATTTAAAGAAGTTGTATCAACTTTTTTTTTTATAGCTAGCCGGTTCTTTTAGTAAGTAGTAGATGTAAAATTTTTCATAGAATTCAGATATGCAATCGGTTTTTTGTAGACCTCTTATTTTTTAAGTAATTTAAGTTTTTAAAAAAAATAATTAAGTCGGTTTTAAGGTACTAAAACGCAACAAAATAAAAGAAGAAAATGGTCAGTAAGAACAAAAATAGTAAGATCTTTAATTTGACACCTTACTTTTAAAATTCTGTTGAGTAATTATTGAAAAAATCTATTTTTTAACCTCGGTATAATAAAAACTTTAGACCTAAATATTTTCTCAAACAGACATAAAAAACATGGGTTCATATATACCATTAGAATCAGAAAAATATTACGAATCCATTGTAAGCAAAATTGAAAAAAATTAAAAAATTAAAAAATTACAGAAATGGCCAATTATTTTTTTTGTTCAGACAACACTATTGTCTTCCCTTTTTTACCCCCTCTTTACCCCCTTCCCATTTTTATACTCAATTGAAGAATTAAGACGTTGCCTGTACAACATAATATGATATTTTCATATAATTCCTTTTATTGTAGTTTATATACTATATTGTAAACTTTTTTTTTCAATTTTGCTTACAATGGATTCGTAATATTTTTCTGATTCTAATGGTATATATGAACCCATATTTTTTTATTTGTGAAATAATAAAATTAAGTTCAAAGTTTTTATTCTCGTGGGTTTAAAAAAATCGATTTTTTCAATAATTACCTGACAGAATTGAAAAAGTAAGGTGTCAAATTAAAGATCTTACTATTTTTGTTCATAATGACCATTTTCTTTCTTTTTTTTGTTGCATTTTAGTACCTTAAAATCGACTTAATTTTTTTTTTTTAAAACTTAAATTACTTAAAAAATAAGAGGTCTACAAAAAAACCGATTGCATATCTGAATTCTATGAAAAATTTTACATCTACTACTTACTAAAAGAACCGGCTAGCTATAAAAAAAATAGTTGATACACCTTCTTTAGAAAATATCAATTAGAAAAGTTCTTAAAATTTTGTTTGTTCCATGCAAGCAAGTGTAAAAATTACTCTATGGTGACAGAAATATGTACTTATTTGAAAAAACAAAACCAAGAGATGATCAATAATGTTCTCCACTATGAGATAGATAATAAAACAGCTCTTTTCTATGCAAATGAAAATTACCAGGTAAAAAATGGGTTTGATTTGATCAGTTTGGAAATGGAAGCTCACAAAAAAGACAGAGATGAAGCCTTGAGGTGCATCAGAAGAAGAGCTGGTTACTTCAGTTTGGACCTATGGTACATAGAGACATTTGGATTGTTACATATGCCAGAAAAAAATGTAAGAATAATTGCAGCCATCATAGTAGGTCTTTTGACTACCATACCATCAGTAGTCCTATTCTTTGCTGATTTTTGCTATGATCTTAAGTTGCTCCTTCAATATGGGTATATCATTTTTGGATCGCCCATCCAGACCAATTGTTCTATTCAACTGAGCTATGAAACATGTTTAAAAGAAGCCATAGGTAATTCAACCTATATCCATGTTGATGAATTGAAAACTATTATGAAAACAATTTTGGCAAATGAAACATGCCTGAGATTTGATGAATTTTCCTATTGTGAAGAAGTTGACCATGAATCATTGAACATAAAATACATATGGGCTTTTGCAGTGATGGTGTTAACAATGCTCTTTTCATTCTTGTTCTACATTTATTATATGGCGAAATTGTGGAAATTAAAACCAAAAATGAATCCTGTTACAAAATCAATTGCTAGAAGAGTTTTGCAAATTGATTTAATATTATTTTGGCCATTTTACTATTTATGGGAAGAATTATGTTCAAAAGTACATATCGATCGTAATCAAAGCAAACGCCAGAAGACAGTAGAGAATTCATGGAATGAACTGGGAGTTGTTAAGAATGCGATAGAGAATTATGCTCAAATGATTCTTCAAATTATTCTGATAGTTCCCTACATTGGCTTTCTTTTATCTCTTCCACTTCAACAAATTCTTGGTTTGAGTCTTGGAAATATTTTCAAAATGTATTCATGGCCTGAAACATATTGTGACAAAAATGATGCATTCATAGCTCTTGGCAAGCTTATTCTGACTTTATTTACCCAATCTCTAAGCGTATCATCAAGACAAACAAAAAGAAGAGGTCAAAATCTTGGGCAAACCATCAAGAATTTTATGCTTTCAATCAGTTTTTTCTTCTTCAGCCTGGCCAGAATGATTGCTGTATACTCTTTAATATCTTCAGATTTTCCTTTAATATCTATTCCCTTTGCGATTGTTCACATCCTTGTTGTTTTAGCAATTCAATCAATTCAACTTTTAAATGAAATCAAGATTGAATCTCAGGCAAATAACAGAACTTATATGTCTACATGTTGGAAATTTAAAAAAGAATTTGCAGACAACCTGCTTAGTGCTGTTACTTCACATACATTATTGATCAATAGGAAATCTGGAGAGAGAGGAACTGAAACCTTAAAGAAACAGACTCTATTTCAACTACTGATAATAGTAGAGAATCTTATTATGTTGTATGCCCTCCCTCATGATGACTGCTACCAGTTACCTGCTTCCCTCTGTGGTTGGTCCATTGGTTTCTGGATTTTTGGTCTAATCCTACAGGTGAACTTTCATACACCATTACTAAAAAAAAGGGTAAAAGGGGTGCTGGGGTACATACATATTCCACATTGTTTGGCTTGATTTCCTCTGTCATGCAACCTTGCAAGTGACACCTGGACTTTACTTTTGTCACATTTTTGTACTACATACTTAATATAATATATGTATTGTTATAAATATATTTTTATATGAAGATAAAGCTTATAGTATAGTTTGTTTTATTGTTATGACCATAAAAGGGGGGGGGGCGAAAGTGACACTTTTTGAAACCAAAACTAAAAGTCAACAAAGGAACTCAACTAAAAAAAGAGTTACAGGTCTGAGATTTTGCATGGCAGTTGCTTTATAGGGGTACAATATGGAACTGTGAAGAAACAGCGGCGCAACCGCCGAAAACCGCCGTTTCCCGCCGAATTTTTTTTTGCCTTTTCTTGGCGGTTTTCGGCGGTTGCGCCGCCGTTTCTTCACAGTTCCATATTGTACCCCTATAAAGCAACTGCCATGTAAAATCTCAGACCTGTAACTCTTTTTTTAGTTGAGTTCCTTTGACTTTTAGTTTTGGTTTCAAAAAGTGTCACTTTCGCCCCCCCCCCTTTATAAATCTAAAGACTAAATTATTTTAGGGTATTTACTACAGATTTTTACATCGAGCGGGAATATTGAATGAAACCTACCAAAAAGCTGAAACAATGATTAAAAACATGTAAGTTATATTTGAAGAAAATTATTTAAGAAAAAGAAAATTTTCTTTGTTCATCTAATCTTTGATGCCCCTTGTTCAACCTAAAAAACTATGTTAATCAAGTGGGGAATTTTTATGGTCTAAAGTAAACCAACATTAAAAAAGATAGATTTGGGTACATGAGTAGCTCCTCCTCCAACCTCAGTTGGGGGTGGTTCTAGAGTCCTACTTTGCCCACTAATCACACCAATAGGGTGGGTTAAACAGGCTAAACTAGCGGATTCCTATCATTTTATATTTTAAGAAAGGAACCCAAAATAAACATTTTATACAACAAGAATGATATATATTACAAAGTAGCGTAGCTAGACTAAAACCTGTCTGGCCACTACATTAATCTATTTTACATTTAGTGAAAATTAAAATGCACTGGAGAGAAATATCTAATAATATCTAAACAAACAAAAAATTCAATTTCCTTGTGACTGAGCTACCTAATAATCCTTTGTTTACTTCTTTTCCATCCCTTAAACAATAACGAAAGCATTATAAGGAGAACAAAGTAAAATATACTTGGAAAAATAAAAATCTATTTATTTAGAGCGTTAAGAATGTGTTGCAATTGCAACAAATGCAATACAGAAGACGACGACGAAAGTGCAGCATCAAGAGATAGAGATGCAGGCTGGTGCAAATGGATCCCTTCCCCGCAGGACCAGCGGGAACGGCGGAACCGGAAACGAGACCGACGGCAAAGAGTCCAGGAGGCCGAAGAAGCGAGCCCGGCAGGAGCCCCGCAAGGGAGGACGAACCAAGGCGCTTTTTTAGGCAGCAGAGGGGGGTGTTACCAGCCACAACACCTCTCTCTATAAAAACATATTGGCGTAGGCCCTTGCAGGGCTATCATTTGGGAGGTGTCGGAGATGAGAGAAGCATAGGACAATGGGTGAAATTTAGACTTCAAACTATTCACCCAAACCCAGGACCGGGGAGAAACAAAACGGAGGAAGGGAAAGCACAACGGAGAGAAAGGAGAAAGGAGAAAAGAAAGGAAAAGAGGAGAGAAACCAACAACAACAACAGCACAAAATACAACATCATAACATGGAATGTGCAGAGGATGTCTCTAGGGACATTCAACAAAAGAAAAGCTAAGACAGTGGCGGAAAAAGCTAAGAAGGAAGGATGGGACGCAGTGTTACTTAGTGAAGTCAGAGCAGAAAAAGAAGGAGTGGCATGGATAGGAGAAGGCAGAGATCTGACAGCTATTATTTTTTCGGAGAAAGCAGGGATACTCTTAAGGGGCGACCTACTAGAAGGGTGGTGCCAGAAAGGACAACCCAAGATGTTAAGTAACAGACATGTTTCAGTCAAGACAAGAGGCCTTTCATTAACAGCAAGCTACATACCAGTATACAGGGGAAACAATGAAGAAGAAATAGAAGTGGAGTTTAATAAGCTAGAACAACACAAAAAATGGGCAGGCAAGGAGATATTCATAGGAGGTGGAGACTTCAATGCACATGTCGGAGGTGGAGAGGAAATTGAAGGAACCAAAGGTAAATTTGGACTGAGGGAGTCAAATGAGAGAGGAAGGGAATTCATCAGATGGTGTGATGAGAACAACTTGGCTTATGTCAACAGTTTTTTCAACCACAAAAACAGGGGCACATGGTTCAACAGGATGCTAGGCAGATGGTATGAATTGGACGGTTTTATTATGAGAAAAGAAGAAAGACATAGGTATGCAAGAAAATTAAACACTGTAGGGGAACTAACACTGTCAGATCACAAGCCAAAGAAACTACAGATACTAGTCAAGAAATGGCATTGGCCAACAAACAAGAGAGCCAGAGTACCAAAAATTAGATGGGAGAGATTGAAAGATCAAGAAATAGCCCAACAGTACAGACAGAGGATAGATGAATTGATTGAAGAAAACGAAAGAGAAAACAGACAGGAGGAGATGCCAGACAGAACAAATTACAAGGAAATAATTGATCTTGTAACGAGAGCAGCTAAAGATGTATGTGGAGAGGAGGAGAAGAGAATAGAAAATCCATGGATGGTCGGAAAAGAAGAGGAGCTCCAGAGAATGAAAAGTAGAATCTCCGGAGCAGTTGCACGAAGAAATGCAATAAATGAAAGAGCCAGAACTTTAGGAGAAGACTTAGAGAGAGAAACAGCTGAAGCTAAGGAGAATCTAAAGGACGCCCGGAGAGAAATGAAAAGAGAAATAAGACGCTATGAGAGAGAGTGGTGGGAGGAGAAGATAGCAGAATGTGTACAGGCAGAAGGACGTGGAGACCAAGGAAAGATGTACAAATTAATGAGAGAGCTAGGAAGACGTGGATGGAAAGGAAATACAGACGCCACAACGATAACAAAAGAGGAGTTTCGTGACCATTTTAAAGGTGTGTCAGAAAATCGGTTTGAAAACACACCAGAAGAGATAGAGGAAGCGGTAAACGAGATTGATGAAACTATGTTTAACACTGATGAAGCAGAATTATGGAATGACATGTTAGAGGAAACGCCACAAAGAGAGGAAATAATCAAAGAAATGAAGAAAATGAGAGATTCAGCTCCAGGTAGAGACGGTGTAAGGCTAGGCATGTTACTCAAAGGAGGAGAAGAAATAATTAACAGAGTAGTAACACTTGTACAGTACATGTTTAACAATGGACCAGACAAATGGGAGGATGAACTGAAAATAGGTCTTGTCATCCCCCTGCACAAGAAAGGAGACAGGAACAGACGTGATAATTACAGAGGTGTATGCCTGCTGGCCATGGGCAGCAGAATATTGGCTAGAATCATGGCAAACAGACTGAGAATATGGGCGGAGAAGCTAGAGATATTAGACGATGACCAGGCAGGCTTCAGGAAAGAGAGATCAACTGCGGATGCCACACAGGTAATGGTGAGGATCCAAGAGGATGTGACAGATTTAAGGAGACGACGAGAGGCCAGAGGACAGATTTTAGAGGACAGCCAAATCCCGGTGGCAAGATTACTGGATCTGCGGAAAGCATACCCCAGGGTAAACAAACCAGCCCTGTGGGGAATACTCCAGAAATATGGGATGAAAGAGAAGGCTCTGAGAGTACTAAAAGGACTGCATGAGGCGACAGAATACAGAGTTAAGAGCAGAGAAGGGGAGAGCGAACCATGGGTACCAGCTAGAGGCCTAAGAGAAGGAGACCCATCATCCCCAGTGTTGTTTAATGTGTTCCACCAGGTGGTGATGAGGGTGGGCACAAAAGTGAGAAAGAGAAAAGCAGAAGAAGCAGGTCTTGAAATGGGAGTATCGTACAAAGTTGTACCTGGCTCCTTTTTTCCAGGTGGTAATACCTGGGAGAAACAAAATTCGGAGGCTAAGAGAGTGAAGATAGACAAGGAACTGTTTGCAGACGATACTTCAGTTATAGGAAAGAAGAACGAGATTGAACTAGGACTGAGAACCATCAAAGAGGTCATGAACAGATTTGAAGAGAAAAACAACGACGACAAGGAGGAAGAAGTTATCTTCGGGACAGAGGACAGCAACAAAATCAGAATGCTGGGAAGTTGGCTTGGACCAGCAGAGGACATTAAGCAGAGAAAGAAGAGAGCAGGAGCAGCCTGGGTCAAAGTTAAAACACAACTGAAAGGCTCCAGATTGTCTAAACGGAGTCAGGCTAAGATTGTCCAAGCATGTGCTGAAAGTGCAATGCTTTTTGACTGTCAGGTACGGACCTGGCAGGCTGGAGAAATTAAGAAGCTCCAGAGCTGCGTTGACAAGATGTACAGGTACATCTGGAGCAGCAAGGTCAAGCCCCCCTTAATCCAGATGCAGGAGATGGGGGTTAACATGCAGGATATCAGGACAGAGCTAGGCATTGGTTCTATCAGGGTCAAGATAGAAAAGAGATGTCTGGAAAGATTAGGTCACCTGATGCGGATGGACGACAACAGACTGGTCAAATGTGTAACACTAGGATGGTTAGAAGATCTAGAGAACGAGCCGAAAGTGCCAGGAAAAAAGAGAAAGACAGTCTTATTTTACAAGAAATTGGTCAGAGAAGCAGGCTTAGATTACACCAAGATTGGAGCTATGACAAGAGACAGAAAAGAGTGGAAGAAATGTGTCAAGAAAAGGATTAAACACCTTTATGATTGGGACAAGAAGAAAGGAAAGAAAAGTCAAGGACCAACCACAAGCAGAAACCAAGAGCTTAGAGTAGAACTAGTCAACAAATGTGATGAATGCGGCAAGATATGTAAGAGTAGAGGAGGTCTGATTACACATATCAAGCGCACACATGAAATTTCAAACCAAAAAGTAACTTTCACCTGTGATATATGCAACCAAGTCTTCCAGTATGAGTCAAGCATAATGAATCACAAAAAGAACTGCCAAGGAACTACGACAGAATCACGCAACCTCAGGAAATGTTCTTTGTGTCTTAAGACAATAACTACTGCCAATTTTGCACGACATCAAAGAACATGTAGGGCCAGGAATAATCAGGAACCACAACCTGTTAGAGTAGAAGGCACGGCAAGAGTATATAAGTCCAGAAATAAGCCGTGCAGCATATGTGGAAAAATTCTCTCAGCAACAAATATGGCTAGACACCAAACCAAATGTATCCAAGCAAGGGAGGCGGAGCTCTGACGGAGCTGAAAGCCTTTGATGATGATAGAGATGCAGGTAGAATGTTAGTTTAAATAGTTATGGTAGGGAAAATACCTTAGCCCATAAATAGGTGCAACTCATTTCCATACACAGGTAGGACTTCTCAGACAGCGGGCGTGCAATCAAAGGGTTTGGTTGTGTGTTGAATGTTACTTGACCTAATATCCTTGGGTGTTTAAGTATCACATCCCATCCTAGCGGATGCACTAGATGACCTAGAAATCAAAGGAGATTCCCGCTCTTACTAGGAAAGATACTTAATTTGTAAGAGTTGAGTTATTCGTTGCAAAGGCTTTAATGGACATGATGGAAACAAGAGAAATAAGATATGTTGTGTACACCGGTGTCCTGGATAGGAAACAGGTTTTTTTTGACATACGTCTCACAAGACCTATGTAGTCAAGACCGGGAGACAATGACGGTTCAGTACATGACTTTCGTTAAATCACAGCTGATCATTTTTGTGGCTTTTTTTGAAAATTACTTTTATACCCAAATTTTCATAGTTTTTCCTTCAAAAATCACAATTTTCTCACATTTGCAGCTTAGTTAACTTAAATTTACACAAAAAAGTATAATAAATACAGCTAAACCAAGGACTGTGTTATCATTAATAACAAAATCTTTAAGAATCTTGAATAATCTAAGATTTGTAGTCTAGAAATGAAATAAGAGTTATTTGAAGTAAATATTTGAATTGATGTCTAAACAACTCTTGTAATTAAATTTTTAAAAAATATTTCATGTCCCTGTTGCATGCCTCATGACATATTATATTTTTAAAACAAGTTTCCTTGAAATATTAACAAGTTATCATGCTCAATATTGGTTCCTGGCTGATTTGATGTCTCAACATCAAAACAATATATGCTTGGAGTATAACATATATATCCACAACCACAGTTGCCATGTTTAAAGTCCTATATTACCATATATACCAGGCTACAATTGAATATACAACCAGTCCTTGGTTCAAAAGAGCTTAGTAGAAGGTTAATATTTTTAACAAGTGGGATTATCACTTGTAAGTGTTTGACATGAACTTGGAATCCGTGTAAAGACCAGTCTATAGCTGGTCTTGATTGAGTCTCTGCCTTTTGTACACACTGCTTGTCTTTACTACTGATTAAATGTCATAGTGAGAACCATGGAAGGTTTTACATAGGTGAACCTACAGAATGATTATAGATACATATTGGATTCTAAGCTAGATGAATAATTTGCAAGATAGTGTATTCAAGATAGTGTAAGAGCAGCTAACTGACAGGAAAGCACTTGGCTCATAGCTTGAAGAAAATAATAGTAGCTTATTACTAGAGTGAATGTGAATGCTGGTTACATGATCATAACTGGATTTTATTCAAGTGTGATTTCCAATAGCGACTTTAAAATCCAATTTGAAAATAAACACAGGCAAGTTCTTTGTCCTAAGCAGATCAATACTACCCTTCCTAAAAGCTACCAGTAGTAAAGGGACCTAGGAAGGTGTTGAACAGGAAGACCAAAATGTAGGATTAGCAAAGCAAAAATAAAGGGCAGTTTGTCTATCAAGTGGTGTTAAATTTGGAATCATAGACCCACCTGACTTTTAATCAGCAGAGTAGGCGGAAACCATGGTGAATTTTTGAGTAATAGAGAATGAGAGGATATGAGCTCTTAGCTGAAGTAACTAAGGCAAGGGAGTCTTAAAGACCATGTAGCTAGATGCATGGCAGTCTTGGCTTTCATTCATGGAAAGATCTCTCATGACAGTAGTTGGTTCATAGGAAACCAAGCGAAGTAAAAAGTAAGAATACTTGAAAAGCCACAAGTTCAATAGCAAACAAGTGCCATAAAGAAAGAGTCAAAAGTGTGTGAAATTGTTGATTAACAAACAAGGTCAGAATTCTAAACTGACTACCATCAAGATTTATAGGCTGGGTGAAACATGTCAGCCGGCTATAATATAGGTCTGGCTATACCAGGAGGAGATAATGTTTTAGTGAAAGAAATTTGAGGGCAATAACTTTATGTTGTGGAGTCAAAGGCAAAGTCAGATAGATTGAATCATGTTAAAGCCAGGTGAAAGTCTATGGAGGCTAGAAGCAGTTCTGACGTGCAAATTTATAGTTGAACATTAATTCAAAATAATTAACTCTTACTCAATTTCTAGACTACAAATCTTATTTCATTGATTCTGAAAGATCTTGTTATAGGTGATAGCACAATCTTCAGTACAGCTGTTACTTATTATACTTTTCTTGCGTAAATTTAGGCTATCTAAGCAGCAAATGTGAGAAAATTGAGATTTTTATTGGAAAAACTATGGAATTTTGGATAAAAAAGTAATTTTCAAAAAAATCCACAAAAATGATCAGCTGTGATTTAACGAAAGTCATGTACTGAACCGTAATTGTCTCCCGGTCATGACTACATAGGTCTTGTGAGACGTATGTCAAAAAAACCTGTTTTCTATCCAGGACACCGGTGTGTAATTTAGCAAAACAAACACCATTTTGATTTGCCCAATTATCCATGTATGTAAAGAAGTAAAATTTTTAAAATATCGGATATAGTCCCTTTCGTGGCAACGCCCCTTCAGGGGCGATTCGTCGTATTTTGAAAATTGATTTTGATAGGTTATTTTAGATTAGGTTAGGTTACATTGGGTTAGGTGATTGCCCCGTAGGATTATGCAGTTGGCCCCGCTGGGTTAGAGCCCACCGCAGGGGCTAGAAATAGGAGGAAAGCTACTGTGAAAATACGAAGAAACGCCCCATTAGGGGCATTGCCACGTGAAAGGGACTATACCCAAAAAAATGTTATCATTTTAGATATTGAAATGGGTGAAAGGAATCCAGAGTCTCATCCTTTGATGAATACTCAGGTATTTTGTTATTTGTGATGAGGGTATCTCACCCTTCAAGAAAAAAAAAGCTTAAAACCACCACAGGAGAAGTAGGTCTATTTCCTGAATAGACCAGAGACCAAGTTTTTCATTTTTCGGGTGGCAATTTCTCTTGGTAGTGTGATGTTACACTCCCCTAAAATAGACATAAACCTTCCCAGGACCTAAGAGAAGCTAATCTGTTAAGGAGGCCGATCTGTTCAGCGATTAGTAAGATCCTTTGGTTCAGACAGACAGAAAACATCCTTTAACTTTATTATAAGGATTGGTCAAATCATTTCATCTTATATAGTTACTTTTTAAAATACTAGCGGCTGCGTCCTTAGTATCTAGGGATATGAAAAGGCAGAAAAATAGCTTAAGACCAAACAACGATTTTTTATGAAAATAAAATAGCCTAAAACCATCCCAGGACCTATAAGATGCTTCACTGGTAAGGAGAACCATATCGGTTCAGCGGTTAGTAAGATCCTTCGCTACAGACATAGAAATGCTCATTACCTTATATAATAGGATATTCACGTTTTAAAAATATTTGTAAAACTCGATTGAGTGGGGAAAAGTTTTTTTGGCTTAGAATGTAATCTTTTATTTTTCAGGAGGATCAATAAGAAATTCAATTAGTGTGAGACGAGGGAATCAAATGACAGGTAGGCTTTACTCAACAGCCTTTGGCTTGGCAATCCAGCCTACGGTGACCTCCAGGACCTGGCTCAACACGAGTCGTCAGGGAGGTGCTAGGTTTGAATCTTGACCTGCCACTGCGTCATAAATAAAGACGTTTATGAAGTTTCTACTGCTGCTATGTCAGGTGCGATATATAAATAGTTAGAGTAGTGGGGAATGCCTAGGCCCAGAACTGGTGCAACTCATTACCATACTATGTTAGGACTTCTCAGGAACACAGTAATAGTGTCTGACTGATTATGACGTAACAAAAAAATTTAGCCAATGAGAGGCCACTATAAATTTTACCATTGGTCAATAACGGCCTCTCATTGGCTAATTTTTTTTGTTACGTCGTAATCAGTCAGACACTAGATAAGATAAGATAAGATAAGATTTATTTTCCTCATAAAGGTACAACATATTTTTATTTTAAATAATTTATAATGGTTACTATGTAGTTTGATGCATTGATGTCTTGATATGCTTTGGTTTGTGTGTTTTTTACATAGTAGCAGGTTGGTATAGTACCTTGCACGGGATTGAACACGTCTCCACCTAGTTCATTTAATAGCAGTACAAATAATAGATTTTATTTTAATAATGAATCCCATGCGACATTGCACCAGTTGGATGGCGTAACCCTCTCAGGGTTGTTGAGCCTCTGGTAAACTTTGGCGCTTGCCAAGCCAGTGCAATGTCCGATAGACATAATGACATAATAAGGAATATAAATGACAAGTTAAAAAATGACAAATTATATTCTACTGTGCGCAGCTATCCTCCTACCATTGGTCGCGACCTCTCCAAGTGTAAGTTTGGAACAATTAAAGGAACCAAAGCCTTCCTAAGAAGTCACTATTCCCGTCGTGATCCTTGGCAACCCTACTAGACACATTTCCTTTTAAACATCTATTTTAAAAATCTAGTGTGAAAAACTCCCATTGTAAATGGGGTGTATTCACACCTGACCCCAAGATAACGGCGCGTATTTTGGATAAGACCAGCCAAAAAACTCAGGAGCCAAAATATAAAACAAAAGCATAGGACAAAAAAAAACTCAAAATTGAGGATATTTTTGGAAATATCAGTATGAATGGTATGTATGATGTGAACGATATATAGAATAGGGGTATGAACAAGGAGTTGGTGTGTAAGTTCGATTCCTACGGAATCTGATTTTGATTTTTGAGCAAGGGTATAATTCCCAGTACATATGGGTTCGATTCCTCCGGAATCTGATTTTGTTTTTTGAGGCTGGGGTATAGGTCCCAGTATATACAGCATGACCCTCGAAAAAGTATTTTTAAGCATCTGCAGCCCTTATTTCTCAATGAATCATTAAAAAATGTATATGTCCTTGTTCTCCATAGTATTCCACATAAGTAGATATAAAAATATTTTTTTTACCTCCATTAACACCGGAGATTTTTAGAGCTAAAGTTTTGAAAAAGTGACTGAGAAAAAGAATTTTTTTTTGTTTCTCTTATTTTTTGGATGGTTATATTATGTTTTTCTGGCAACTGAATAATAATACACAAAGAAAAACAAGTTAACTAATTATTTCTTTTTTATTCCACCAAAAAATATAATTTTTAATGGCAAAAAATACTACTGAATGAATTGATTATTTGCAAATTTTAGGTTATTTATTAACCCTTATTTGAGAAAAGGATTAATTATGACAGTTGCTCCGCCTACTTTTCTGACATCTCAATAATTTAATAGGGGGTTAATTAAGCTTTTTAGACAAAAAAATCATTATGGTTTAATTTTATTTTCTTTATAACTTTTTTGTTATTATAGTTAGGATTGTGAAACAAAAACAATTTTCCTGCTATATTCATAAAGATTTATTTGGTTTTTTAATCTTAAACAATTTTGCCTAATTAGTAAGTTTTTCAAAATATCATTAAACTAAAAAGACTCAAAAAATATGTGTAAAAAAATGCTTTTTACTCAAAAACTAAATTTTTTATTTCATTTTTGTATAAAGTTTCTGCTAGTGACAAAAATAAAAGGATTTCTACCTTAATTTTGCTAAAAAAAGTCGTTTCATGTTAAAAGTTACTTTTTCCTCAATCACTTTTTCAAAACTTTAGCTCTAAAAATCTCCGGTGTTAATGGAGGTAAAAAAAATATTTTTATATCTACTTATGTGGAATACTATGGAGAACAAGGACATATGCATTTTTTTATAATTCATTGAGAAATAAGGGCTGCAGATGCTTAAAAATACTTTTTCGAGGGTCATGCTGTATATATATGGGTTCGATTCCTCCGGAATCTGATTTTAATGTTTTGAGTACTTTTCGTTGCAATTGTATTGCAAACGTAATTACAGACATACAGTTTTAATTTTACTATTTTGCAATGTGCAGGGGAGGGACAATCAGAGATAGCGAACGAGCGAACGAGAATAAATAGAATATTAAGTAATTATTAAGTGAGAGAATATAAAGTAAGAGACTGTATTGACAAGGTTAGGTTTGAGAGACGTTTTCAATAATAGGAAGTAAAAAGAGAGGGAGAAAAAAGAGGAGGGAAAAGAGAGAGAGAGGAAATTGGGGGGAGGAGGATTTTGACTTTATTGGTGCGATTGGATATTATATGATTTTGAATTTTGCAAATTTTATGTAATATTTAAATAAATAAATTGTAAATGAGTGATATATAAGCTAAGGTTATAAAGTAGACAACCGTTTGAATAAAGAATAAAAATTAACAGAATAAATTGGTTATTTGAAATAAACGGTAATGGGTTTAAATACTAATTTTGTTTCTTACGTAATTCTTTAATTAGACGCTAATCTCTGGTTGCTTATGGGGAGAAGGGGAGAGGGGGAGAACGGGAGAACTGGGGGAGATAGGGGAAATCATCTGTTGATGTTTGGTTGTTTCGCGCGCTTCCGTTGCGGAAGGATTAAACAAGTAAATAGATGAAAAACGGGGTGGTTGTTTTGACGCACGGTTAAAGGGGATGGTTTGATTTCTTAGGACATATGAGAGATATGATTGGGGGATTAATTATTAATCTTAAAATGGTTTGTAAAACACTTGAATATGACACAATCAGGGTATAAATAAGGGGTTGTTTGACTTGAAATTCAATTGATTTTAAAATGTCAGATCAGGAAGTACAAGTCATACCAGTTGAAGCGCCGGCGGTTCCAGCAGAAGAGGAAGAGGAGGGAGTTCAAGGCGGCGGAGGTGCTGGTGCCCCAGAACCTCCTGTTATAGATCTACTGTCCAGTAGCGATGAGAACGAGAACGAGAACGAGGACGAGAGCGTTGAGAGCGACGAGAACGACGACCCCGTCATGCCCGCCGTCCAGGCCGCCTTAAATCGTGCCGCTATTCCGGACTTGGTCCCTCACCCCAGCGTTGATTTACGCGTTGTGGACCTCTGGTTCGCCCAGAGGCGCCGGGTGTTGGACATGCTACACGACGGGGACCTCATCATGTTCAGGAGGATCCGCCACGGAGTGTGCGACGAGGAAGTGCTTAGAAACGTTCGTCGTAATTATGAGATTGTTGCTGCCTTAATTAGAGCGCTTCCCGTCATTACTAGGTCGTTTCAACGCAACATGGATATCCTGGCGCGGGTTAATCAACAAGTTATTGCCCAGAGGGAGATAATCGACGAACTCCAGGCACGAGAACCGATCTATGGACAGTATGGGGTCTGGAGTGCTGATGAGATGGACTAAAAAAGATGAAATTTTGAAAATAGAGCTGTCCAGTTGTCATATAATAGTCATTTTTATTATTTTGATGTAAATAAATAATAATAAATGTTGTCCAAAGAAATAAAAAAACTTTTTGTTATATTAGATAGTTCTATAAAAATTCTATAAAAATTTATGATAAAAACATGAAAAACATGAAGAGTAAAAGAAAAGTTTGATTTTAAATTGTTCGTGCGTTAAAACAATATTATGATAAAACATGAAAGACATGAAGAGTAAAGGAAAAGGTTTGATTTTAAATTGTTCGTGCGTTAAAACAATATTATGGGCAGGGGGGAGGGGGGGGGGGTGTAACATTGCATGATTGGTTATAAGTGCAAGTCCTACTTGGATTATCATTGAGACAGAGTCAATAAAGGTTAAAGGTTAATGTTAGGTTTGGAGTTAAGGTTAAGTTTAATGTTAAGGCTAAGGCTACTCTACACTTTGGTTTGCGAATGCGGTTCCTACGGAACCTATGCCTGTAGATATGAAAAAAACTATTCAGTTATAAATCTTTCTCAACCCAATTTAAAAGGAAAAAAGTCTACTTCATCATTCCGAAATATATTTCAAGTAAAAAATACTCATTATCAATCGCATCTGGAAAAAAAAAACAACAAAATAAGTATATGATAAAACATTCTTTAAGGGTAAGACATTTAAACCTAACTTTGATAACAAATAATTATGATAAAAAGCAAAAAAAGCATTATATAGGTACTAACAATTCACTAAGAAAAAATATGTATGACTTTACTATAAGATGGTTGTACACAAAATGAAGGGGGAAGCGGTCAAAATAATGTGAATTGAGAGGGGAAGGGGGAAGGTTTGAGTTTTGTGGGGTGTCTATAGTAGCACAGCTGCTCTATAACTGGTGATTTTTAAAAAAAATTGCAACTGCATTTTGACTAACAAATTTACATTCTGCGATTTAACAAAGGTTCAAGTTTTCTAATATAAAATTTTTCTCTGGCTAATCTTACCCAAGGATTATTGCTTTTAATTTGTTCAAAAGGAATAAATTGTAAATGACTGAAATTATGGCCACTTTCTGAAAAATGTTGGCCAACTGCTGTGATTGCGTTAGGTGAAATTGAATTTTTATGCTCAGAAAATCTTTTGACTGCTTTGCGGCCAGTCTGTCCAATATATTGTGGGTGTGTTTTACAGTTTCCATTGTCTTTGGTACATGTTATACAATAAATTACATTCTCTGAGTCACAAGTCAAATAAGATAAAATTGGAATAGTTTCATGTGTTACAGATGATACAATATTATTAACAAATTTAGGCGAAAATTTACATAACATACAATTGAAACCACATTGTTTAAACCCTAGTTTATTTCTGGAAGGTCTATTGTCTTTAGGCAATTGTGCTCGAATCAAAAATTCTCTTAAATTTTTTGGCCGAGACCAGCACACCATCGGCGGTTCTGGGAAAACTTTTTTCATTTGGGGATTTTGTATCATAACCTTCCAGAATCGAAATAAAATATTTGAAATATGGGGAAGACGGGGATCATATTGTAAACTCAAAATTGGCCTGTTTACAACTTTTTTCTCAACTTTTTGAAGTGCTGTTGTTCTGCTGATTAAAGATACACGTTCAAATGCTTTTAATATATAATTAAGTTTATAACCACGAGATAATAATTTACATTTCAAAAAATCTAATTGTTGTACAAAATCTACGTTTAAACTACATATTCTTTTTAATCTAAGAGCAAGTGAATAAGGGATGTTCTCAGTAATGTGCTTTGGATGTGAAGAAGATAAAAGTAAATAAGAACATCTTTTGCCAGGTTTTACATAAAGATTTGTTTTTATAAAACCATTTGAATCAATCGAAATTACAGTGTCCAAAAAAGCTACAGATTTTGTCTCAAAATTATACGAAGCTTTAAATTTAAGAAATGGGTGAAAATTATTAAGGTGTTCTATAAATTTTAGCAACTCTTGTTCTGTCCCATTCCATAGAAAAAATATATCATCAATGTAGCGTTTATAAAGGTTAGGTTTTAAACCTTTCCAAGATTTTAACATCATATATTCAATACAGCCCATAAAAAGGCATGCAAACGTAGGGGCAACACGGGTGCCCATGGCAGTTCCAATAAGCTGCAAATAATGTTGACCATTAAAAACTAGAACATTGCATTTAAGAACTAGTGTTAGAAGTGTTATTAGGAACACTGTGGGGACACTTTTATCACTACGAGTGTCTAAAAAGGCAGTAAAGATTTCTATTCCTTGAGCTAATGGAATATTAGTGTAAAGACTTGATACATCAAGGGTCACAGGAATGGATCCTGGAGGTTGTGGCCCTTTTGAATTTTCTTTCTCAAAACAACGTAACATATCTGGTGTGTCTGCCCAATAACTAGGTAATGATTTGACTAGATCATTAGAGTGAATATCGACAAAATGACTGGCATTTTCGAAAGTTGTACCACTAGCTGATTCGACAGGTCTTAAAGGTGGGGTTGTTGTCCCAGGGGGCCATTTTTCGGGATCAACGTGGTCTTTAACAAGACCATAGAGTCTACCGGGAATAGGCTCATCAGGTACAAGCCATTTGGCAATATCGCCATCTATCCATTTCATGGATTTTGCTTTACTAACCTCAGATTTTAATGTTTCAAAATCATTAGATGTTTCATGTAGATATGAAAATATAGAGGAGAGAAAATATAAAAAATCATAATTGTTTTAATTTACTTTACTTTGCGAAGTCAGCCGTGTAAAAAGAAAAGTAAAAAGAAAAGTATAAAGAAAGTATTCCTGCATATATTAAGAAAATTTTTGATTAAGAAATTAATTGAAAAATAAATAAAGAAAGATAATAAATAAAGAAATAAAGAAATGTAGAAGTATTTTAATGATTTATTTTTAGCTAAATATGAAAAATTTTAGTTTGCAATGTTTTTTTAAAAATTTTAAAATTCAATTTTGTTTAGAAAGTGACTAAAGCATTTTTTCTTAAAAAGATTTTTGTTTTCAATAGATTTTATTTCATTTGGTAAGTTGTTAAAGATAGTTGGAAATGCATTTAAAGGGGCGTGCAGGAGGAAATTTCTATTTACATTCGGTTCGTAGGCAAAGTTGTTTCTGTTCCGTGTGCCATATGTGTGCCTATCCTGGATAAAGTTCCAAGTCCCATCAAAAATTCTAGGGTAATTTCCTAGTTTGTAGCTGTGCATGAATTTGCATACATTAAATTCAATCAAAAGGTTAAATGGGAGGATATTGTTTTCCTTAAATAATTGCGCTGTGTGCGCTCTATTGGGGAGGTTTTCAATTATCCTTAGAGCTTGTTTTTGGAGTTTGACTATTGGTGCAAGTAGATACATAGGGCAGGCGGTAAACAGCAGACAACAGTATTCGATATTCGACTTCACGTAGGAAGTGTAGAGTAGTCTTAAGTGTTTCTTATCTAATATATGTTTCATTACTTTCATACTATAAATTATTTTGGATACTTTACTATAAACTTTGTCTAAATGATATGAAAACTTCATCTTTTCATCAATAAGTACGCCTAAATGTTTGATGCTTCCCTCATTGGTCCCGTTAACCAATTCCAACTTAGTAATTTTTGACTGATCGTTTTCATTGTAATTGTTCATATTAATAAATACTTCAAAGTTGGTTTTGGCTTCGAGCTCAGTGGGGGAAAGCACCTCTCGGGGGGAGGAGAAGACCATACATTTGGTCTTGCGGGGGTGTATAAGTAGTTTATTGGAGTTATACCATTGGGTCAGCTTGGGTATGAGGTCTTTTGCTAGATTGATTAATTGAATAATGTTTTGTTTTTCTAAAAAGCCTACGGCATCGTCTGCAAAAAGGTTAATTAGGATTTCTTCACTGCAAGAAACAAGATCATTTATAAAAATAAGGAATAAAATTGGTCCTAAGACTCCTATAATAATGAATTCGACTGTGGAGGAATATAAGCCTTTAAAAAATACACGTTGCTTTCTATTAGCATAATAGCTTTTAAACCATCTAAGTGCGACCCCTCTAATCCCTGAGTTCTCGAGTTTGCTAAAGAGGATTTCCCTATCTATCATGTCGAAACACTTCCTTATGTCCAAAAAAATGGCCATACAGGAAGTGTTCCGACCTAATGCTTGTGTAATCAAAGTGCTTAAGTTCAATAAATTATGATAGGTAGAAATCCCCTTTATAAAACCGAACTGACGCTCACTAAAAAAAGATCTATCTTCGAGAAATGTGACCAAAGAGTCACAGATATGTTTTTCCAGGGGTTTAGAGAAATTATCTATTAAACTAATTCCTCGGTGATTGTCTGCCTCGCTGAGTGAACCTGATTTGTGAAGAACAACAATCTTTGAAGTTTTCATGTTTTCAGGAAAGATGCCATTTTGAATTGATAAATTGTATATGTGTGTAAGGGGAGTGGCTATGGTATCAGCACAGCGAGACAGAACAAACATCGAGACATCGTTAATATCTGTAGAGCGCTTCGGTTTAATACTTCTTATGATATTAATAACTTTAAAAGGATATAGAGGTTCAATAAAAAGAGAATCTTGGCATGGGGGGGGTAAATATTCATAGAATCTTTTGGGTGTTTCAGGAATTTTGGGTGTTAATGAGGAGCCGATTTGGCTAAAATAACGATTGAATTCATTAGCAATTTCTTGTTCATTTTCTATTTTGTTTGGCCCTACTTGGAGATAGGAACATTCAGTAGATGTTTTATTAAAGCCTATTACTTCTTTTAAGGTTTTCCAGAGTTTTTTCCCATCACCATTTGCATCCCTAATTTGCTTACGATAATAATCAGTTTTTGCTTTCCTGACCTGCCTATTATAATTGTTACGATAGACTTTATAAATATGTTCGTTTTCTGGTGAAATATTTTTAAAAAAATTCCTATGAAGAGAATCTCTGTGTAATTTGCATCTAAGTAAGTGGTCTGACATGAAAGGCTGCTGGGGCTGGGTCCTCTTATTTTTACGTTTTTTTCTGACTGGGCATTTTTCGTTAAAAAGTTTTAAAAAAGTTTTTTGAAAGTTATTATAGGCTAAGTTAACATCATTTTGGTTTAATACATTGTTCCAGTCAGTATGATATAAGGCATAATTTAATGAATCAAAATTTTCATCGTTGAGTTCTCTTTTTTCGAAAAAATCAGGCAGTTTTGGCTTATTTACTTTGTCTATTCGAAATACATTTAAAATAGGCAGGTGGTCGGAAATTTGTGTTGTTAAGACAAACGAAGACATCAAGTTTTGAATAAAGTTTCCTACGCCAAATAAATCTAAGAGAGTTGCTGAGTAATTAGTAATTCTAGTTGCTCGTGTAATTGTATTAATAATACCATTAAATGAAAATGCTTCAATTATTCTCATTGAATTACTATTGAGGTTGTTTAATTTAAATAAGTCGAAATTAAAATCACCAGTTATGAAGTAAGGTAAATTCATTGCGGATATTTTGTCAATTAAATCAAGGAAAATTTCAAAGAATTCTTCAATTTCATCACTGGATTGGTTGGGAGGGCGATAACAATTTAATATACAAAATTTTGAATTTTTGTATGATAATTTTAAGCAAATCGACTCAAGGATATTTTCTTTGAAACAAAATTTGTCAAACAGTTTGTCTACCTTATAATATTTGCTTACAAGAATGCCCACCCCTCCCCCCCTACTTTTTTTCCTAAGTTTTGTATACCAATCATAATTATTAATCCTATAATTATCCATATTTGCATCGTTATTAAGCCAAAGTTCTTGGAAGCAGAGCGCATTTAAGTGTATTTCATTTGTCGAGAAAGAGTCTATTGTAGAGACGATATTGTCGAATTTAGAATGCAAAGACTGACAATTTAGACTGAATATTGAGAGAAGATTTTCATTAAAAGTTTTAATTTTCTGTATAACTCCTTGTTCATCCGAAAAAACGCAATTAATACCAAATTCATTTTCGAAATCGTTAAAGTAATCTCCGTATATAGGGCTCAAGAGGTTTAGGCTGGGGTTATCGTTAATACTACCGTTATCCTGATTAAGTTGTTCATTAGGGAGGTCGGTCGTTGTTGGGTTGATTCTGGAGCACTGCAGGAGGATTAGTTTTGACGTCTGGTATGGACTTCTGAAACACAGTAGATATAAGTATACATATAAATAAAAATAATAAAGATATGTACAATAAAAAAGTTATCGTTTGCGAAAATATATCAAAGATATTAAAGATGTTAATATCTTTTGGGTTTAGTCTGGGCGTGTGTTGGGGGTGGCAACACATATGTGAGGCTCATATAGTGAAGTCCCCTTGCTCATTACTGGTGCAATAATATAATAGTTTTTCAATACGGAGGTTAGGAGTAATCAATTTCATAATTTATTACAATTTAATTACTTAGTTACCATCTCAAGCTATTAACTGTTTTGGAAGAACGTTATTTTGATCAGTTAATATTTCCATATATCTAGGAAATATAAAAAGTATATCCAAGAAAAAAAATTATACTTAGACAGTTAATTATGGCAATAATAACAATAATAAAACTGGGTAGGTACCTAAATTAGGATGATACTTTCCATTATTTAGGTATTACCGGCTTGGATACGTTACGTTTGGGCTTTGCATCTTTCGGTTCCTTGGTCTCCTTCGTTTTTGCTCTTGTAGCAATGGAATCCTCGAGTGTTGGGCTCTGGTCAATGATGACGGCTCGTGTCGGCTGTGTAGCGGAACTGGTGGCAGCTGTAGCGGCGGCTGAGTCAGGAGTGGAGACGTTAACAGTGGCCGCGGTAGCGGCAGCAGAATTAAGAGTTGAGACGTTGACAGTGGCCGCGTTAGTGTGAGCGGTAGCGGTAGTAGTAGTAGTAGTAGCGACGGTGGTAACAGCGGTTGTGGCAGCAGTGGCTGCACTAGTGGTAGTGGTAGCGGCGGTAGCAGTGGTGTCTCTGGTGGCATTTCCATCATCTATGACGATAATTGGTGGAAAAGCAACAGGATCGTTGATGGAAAGTGCTGGTGTTGATGATGATGATGGCAGTGGCGCTGTCGTTGTTGATGGATGCTGGTAGGGCAGCTGGAAATCTTGTTCCGTCAGTTCTTCTAGGTCCGAAAAGAAGGTTGATCTCTCGGCTGCGGGTAATCTACTGAATTGTAAGATTGGTGGTGTGTCAAGTAGAAAGAGATCTTGGCTTCCAGGTATTGGTTGTGACATTTCTTGCAGGTTCTTGCCAAAGGGGTTCTGGACTCTGATCCACCTACTTCCGGACTTCAGCTGAAATTGGACATGTTGCCCCGCAACTTTTGCACGTGATACCAAGTTCGTGGCGTATACGAAGGTCATCGTCTTGCGGTTTAAGTCGGTCATGTCTTGCTTGACTTGCACAAATCTGTTGGGGTAGAATGGAACAGGAGAGACGTTGTTCTTGGCGTTGAAGCGTTTGATGTCGGAGTTGTAGTGATCGAGTCTGGCTTTTTTATTGTTCATCCATGCGTCCAGGTAGCATCTTGATGTGAATCTGAATATGAAGGTGGGGATCTGGCCCTTTGAAAACGGGAGCATATGAGAGCGCTCGACGACATCGTTGAAATGGGTAGGGATATATTCGAGCTGGCCCCGCTTGACAGCATCTTCTAGCGTCGGTCTGATGAGATTTCTGAAAATAATATACTCGGTTATATTTTCACGACTCCATGGCTGTTGGAAGTTGGTAACCCTGCAGGCCCAGTCCCTATCACGCTGTTCCCTTACCGAATTTTGTAGCATTTGATACTTTATAAAATTCTCCCTAGACTGTTCGAATGTGTTTAAACGGTCTTTTTGAATATTGATAGTGTCCCTAATCGCTTTTTGTTCACTGTTTATAGTTTTGGCGTCGGCGAAATTTTCGATTCCATTTAATGATTCCAATTTAGTATTAATATCGGTAACTTTCGAGTTTAAAACATTTATTTCGTTTTTGTGGCTGGCGAAAGTATTATGAATGAGGTTGTCTCTTACCTTGGCTGTTTTTTCATCGTATTCACTAAATTTATTGTCTAAAGTTTCGTTCAGGTTCATTTTAAATTTTGCCCAATATTCTGGGTTGTCACAAGTATTGCAGGCCATGATGGAATGAGTATGGCGGAACTATTCTTGGTGAGAAACGTGGGACAATTGACCAAAGATATGACGCGTACGATTGTCAGCCAATAGGGTTGTGTATATTGGAGTTTGGTTTCTTTACAGCCAATCAGAGAGTTGTACGTTTGCGGTACTAAGATTGTTGCCAGACCGACAAATTAAATTGGAATCGTAATATTTTCACTGATTAATGTCTTAAGAATGTTTTTTAGCGATTAGATAGGGTACACATATATGCCAAAAAAAAAGCATTTAAATTATATAATTCACATGTTAACAATTAACCGATACGTTAACATTACACATTGCCAGGCCTAAATACGAGGTGCCCATCTGGCTACAGTGTCTTCCCTTTCCACATCTGCGGAGTGACCACGGGCAGTGGGGAGAGGGGGACCAGTTTGAGAGAGGGGGGGTAGAATGAGCTAACACATTTAGGGCGGGGAGAGGACGAATGCTAGATACGTGTGCTCAGCCCGGCTCTCTAAACTAAAACTAAAACTAAAACTAAAACTAAAACTAAAACTAAAACTAAAACTATTACTGTGTTCCTTCTCAGACATGGGTAGTGTAATCAAAGAGTTGGTTGTTTGATGGGTGTTACTTAACCTAATACCCAGGGTGTTTGGACGGATAGATTTTAGCTGCTGGGAGTATTATATTTATGATGTAAAGTCTCAGAAATTATTAGAGAAATATAAGAAATATAAAAGAGGGGGAGGGTTTTACAATAATAGGGGTAATCTCCACCCCTTCATAAAACAATAATTTTACCTTTTTATAAGTTTACTAGCGGCTGTGACCCTAGCACCCAGACTTTTTGTAAAAATAGAATAGCCTAAAACCATCCCGAGACCTATAGGTAGCTTCGCTGTTGAGGATGACCATATCAATTCAGCGGTTAGCGAGATCCTTCGCTACAGACAAAAAAACTTACTACTTTCTATATTAGTATTCCTAAAATTATTTTTTAAAAGCGAAGCTTTTCTATAATTAGGTTCGGTCCGTCCGTCTGTAAAGGATTGCTCTTTCCATTAATATAGGCATGTGACACAATACAATCTGTCCCGATTTTGTATTACTTTTGCGGAACATGAAGGGAAGGGGGAAAGAAAAAAAAGGAAAGGGGGGAAGAAAAAAGAGATGGTAGAAAAGGGGGTTTTCCCCATCTCTTTTGAAGAGATTTTCTTCACCCCTTCCCTTTTTCGGGAAAGAAAAATATGACGTAACTGCAATCATGTTCCGCAAAAGTAATACAAAATCGGGACAGATTGTATTGTGTCTAGGCATGTTATAATTGTCCTATCTACTTTAAAATTTGTATAAAGATTCCTGTAGTAGTTAGGTACAATTTAGAATGCGTAGCATCCGATTGATCTGATTTTTGGAATACTGATTCCTAGGACAACAAAGTATAATATTATAAGCAAGGCAACTCTATAATCAAGTCCTAAAATCGTAAGTATGTCCTTAAACATTATTATGCATGTACGCAGTTTTTCAACAAATTTGCCTACAGTTTTGTTTCGAATTTCATACATTATATTCTGACTAGTGGCTTCGCCCCTAGCCTCTAGGGGCTTTGCCCCAAGAGGTATAATTACATCTTCTATTACTTACCCAGCAGAACGGATCACAAATTTTCGCACCTACCCAGCAGGAAAACATTTTGCGATTAAATTCGTAAAATTCGTAAATTTCGTAAAATTCGTAAATTTCGTAAAATTCGTAAAATTCGTAAAATTCGTAAAATTTGTAAAAAAAAAAATGGGGGGGGATTTTTTTGTTTTTAGGGGGGTTGGGGGTGTCCCACCCCCCAAGAAAATAGCTTAAAACCACCGCAGGACCAATAGGTATATACCCTGAAGAGTAGAATCCGATCGGTTCAGTGGTTACTGAGATCTTAAGCATCAGACGGACAGACGGACAGACAGACAGACAGACGGACAGACATCGTTCTACTTTGTATTATAGATTGTTCACTTATTTAGTTCTGACCCTTTACAAGTGTTATTATTCGTTTGTCCTACTGTTTCAGAGCTTCGTTTTTATGGATGTTGTCATCTATGTTTTTGTAAGATTAGTAAGTATTGAGATGATTATATACACTTCATATTATGGTCCAAAACACTTATATTTTAACAAAGTGGGGGGGGGGGGTAATGCAACCATCTCGTAATCAATCATTAAATGACTTAGCCGCCAGCCGTTACTTTTCCAACTTTTTGTTTTCGATTTAGGGAAAATAGACCTACCAAGGATTATTCATGCAAAATTTCAGATCGAAATTCGAATTCTAAGTGCCATTTAATCATTGATTACGAGATGGTTGCATTAACCCCCCCCCCCCCCAAATTTTTGACATAAAATATTTTTTTTAGGATTTCTTGGTTGAACTCACAAAACCAATGGTATGCAAACCCATTTTCAAGATATAAACAAACCGAAACAAATATTCCGCCAATGTAAATAGAGTTAATCGTATTTTTATGTATGTATAGTATGTTATGCAGTATGATTTTGTTATACTGTAATCCTTATACTAAAGTAACAGGATGTCTATGTGTTTGTACCGAAAGGTTCTCGCTAACCGCTAAACCGATCGGGTTCTTCTTAACAGGGTAGCTTCTTATAGGTCCCGGGAAGGTTTATAACTATTTGGGTGGAGGGTACCACCACCCTCCCAAGAGACATCGCTCCTAGAAAAAAATTCGACCCCCCAAAAAAAATTCCTTCCAAAAAATTTGTGTACACTTTCTTTTAAAAACTAAAATAATAAATTGGGTTATAAAATTCGACTCTCCTCTCCTTAAGTGTCCTTAGAGGCCTCAAGGGCGTAGCCGATAGTACATTCTACTTAAAATAAGAAAAAATTATGATCGCATTGTACATTAAGAGATATAAGTTTTCCGGAATTGTAATGTAGGGAGTAGATTTGAAATCTGCATCAAATTTTAAGGATTTTTTATAAAATTCGTTTTTTGTATAATTCTTTATCTAAAAGCGGAAATACAAATTAAGTTAATTAATTTTGGCATCCGTGATTGGAGGATTTAAAAAATCTGCGCTCTGATTGGATGTCGTACATCATTCAACCAATTAGAGCACAGGTAGTTTAAAATCCACCTATCATATTGGTCAAAATTAATTAACTTAAAATGTATTTCCGCTTTTAGCACAGGTCTCCTTAACAAAACCTTAGATTAAAAAAAATCTCCAAAGAAACGGATAACAGGGCCTTCAAATAGGGTACAGTGGTGATCAGAATCCGCTGGAGATTAAATCTTAGCTGCTCCTTCTTGCCAGATATTGCAATTTGAAGTTTTGTGGTAAAAATGCCTAAAATTACAAGGATTCCAAGGATATATGCATAAGTGAACACCTTAATTCATCAAATGAAAAGGGTGAGTTTAACATTTGAGGAGTTTAGATATCAATTCATATGTAAACTACACACTACCCCATTCAAAACAATTTTCACTACTGTAAATGATATTTTTAACTTCAATATAAGTAATAAATAGGGTACTATAAGCTTAAGGAGGCTTGTCCAATTTACAACTTTATCCTAAAGGCTATTACCCTGGAACCTGAAGTTTACATATGGCCCAAGTTACTTTTAGTAATTCTGATCCCCCCCCCCCATACTCTCACAACCTACAAACTTTAGCGTGGAGGGGGGGGGGAGGGAAGCATAATATTATAATACTATTATGTGTTTCTCAAAAAATAATTGAAGTGTAGTGAGAAAAATTTTGTAAGGTTTTTAGGCCAAAAGTTTGTGCAAATTATGTTGACCACCTTCTCCCCCCCCCCTCCCCTTCGTCCTAAACAAATTGAGAGGGGGGGGGGGTGGCAGAAGATCATTCCAATGTGTTTTAAAAGACTATTAGATATATGTAAGCTTTTGGATTAGTATTGTTGTAGGACCCAAAGCACTTTTTAATATATTGCTGACCTCTTCCCCTCCCCCCATAAATAAAAAACATAACATTTTGTAAAGAGAGAAAGGGGGGAGGGTTGCAAGTGAAAGGCTACTACTCTGTTGTGTTACTAAGAGACCTCTAGAATTATAGCAGCAAAGCAAACCTTTGAGATATGCTTTGGTAGGTCAAAAGTAACTTTTACAAATTTTGCTGAAACACCCCCTCCAAGCCCCCTTTCCCTTCGTATTGCTTTACAATCTCCCTCCCCCCCCCCCTCCAATTAAGTAATAGAAGCAAGTATAGCAATACCCTTGTAATTTAGTTGGAGATTACTCAAGATATAGTGTGCTTTTGGATTTAAACTTTAGTAGGTCTATAATTACTTCATATTGAACAAATATTGCTGGCCCTTCCCCAACTTCAACCAACCCCAACCAGAAAAATTATATTGCTGCATAATTTCCTCCACCCCCATAAAAAATATTAAATTATTGCTTGCCCTCCCCTCCCTCTACAGCTACCTTCCATACAATCTCACCACCTGTGTTTTACTCAGGAACCACTAAAGTAATAAGGAGCAAACTTTGGAATAAAGCTTTTAGATTTCCAAATTGCTTTATATGTATTACCTATTCAATATTTGGGGAAGGAGCAATGGGTTGACAATATTTCTTTTATAAGTCCAATAGGTTGGAGAACATTATGCAGCAAAATAATTGTCCAATTGGGAGGGTTGTATTTGGAATAGATATTTATAAAAGTAAATATTGGCCTATATAAGTTGAAATATCTCTAGAAATTTCTAAATGATACACAATATTATTTACTAGTCACTATTTCCAACAGATGGGGGTTGGGGATTCAGTAATGTTTGTAAAAGTAATATTTGTAAGAGATTTTGATGCCTACTAAAGTTTATATATTTCTTTAGTGATATCTAAAGAACTCTGCCCCTTCACCCCCTTCCTATTAGATTTCATTAGGAGGGGGGGGGGGGGAGATGAGGGGTAGTCAACAAAATTTCCAGAAACTTTGGGCCTAAGAATCTTACATATAAATTTTTCTCACAATACTTCAAGTAGTTTTGAATAAAACATAATACTATTACTTTGCCCCCCCCCCCTCCCCCCTTAAATTTATGGGCTGTAAGTGGTGGGGTTGGAGGAGGTGGGGAGGTTGTGAGTATTTTAAAAATTAACTTTAGCCATATGTAAACTTGAACTGAGGTTTTTTTCCTACTGGTCCCAGGGTAACAGCCTCTAGCTTAAAGTTATAAACTGGACATTGTACCTTTTTCATTACTCTTGTTAAAATAATTTCTTAAAAGTTTTAAAATTTTCTAAATGGGGAGGAACTGTGTAGTTTACACATACAGAGACATCTAAACTCCTCAAATGTTAAACTTATCTTCTTATTTGATGAATTAAGGTGTTCATGTATGCATATATCCTTGGAATTCTTGTAATTTTAGGCATTTTTACCACAAAACTTCAAATTGCAATATCTGGCAAGAAGGAGCAGCTAAGATTTAATCTCCAACGGATACTAACCACCACTGTGCCCTATTTGAAGGCCCTGTTATCCATTTCTTTGGAGATTTTTTCTAATCTAAGGTTTTGTTAAGGAGACCTGTGTTAGATAAAGAATTATACAAGAAACGAATTTTATAAAAAATCCTTAAAATTTGATGCAGATTTAAAAATAAAAAAAATTTTGAGGGTGGATTTTTTCTAGGGGTAATTTCTCTTGGAAGGGTAGTGGTACCCTCCCCCTAAATAGTTATAAACCTTCAGGGACCCATGAGAAGCTTCCCTGTTAAGGAGAACCCGATCAGTTCAGCGGTTAGCGAGATCATTCGGTACAAACAAACAGACACACAGACAAAGATCCTTTTACTTTATTATAGAATTTTAATATCCGTGGAAAGCTGTCCGAAATACGATGCGATAAATAACTATTACTTTGAAATATGCAACAATCAAAATGTTTTAATATTTGATACGTATTATTTATATTTAATTGGTTTCAAATATATCATTTATTTTATTTCTTGTGGAAAATTGTCTAAATAAATCCGTTTCATAATAATAATAAAAACAATTTTGATAAAAAAAAACATTTGAGTTAACAAGGATAACAATATCAAAAAAAAACGAAGCTCTGAAGTGGTAGGTCGAATGAACATTAACACTTGTAGAGTGTCAGAACTGAATAATCATAAGTTTGTTGCAAAACTGGTAAATATAGGATATTTTTAAATGACATACTTACATTTTTAGGACTTGATTGTAGAGATGCTTCGCTTATGATATTGTACTATGATGTCCTAGGAATTAATATTCCAATAATCACGTGAATAGGATTTAATTGATTTAATTGTACGGACATTCTGGTAACGATTATAGAGTTGCTACGCTTTCTGAATCATACTTAACTGTTATAGGAATCATCATGCAAAGTTTAAAATTGTTAGGACATTTCTAACATGTGTAAACTAACTGTTACGGACAGACCCTACTCATAGAAAAGCTTTTCAGTATGAAATATTCTTTGTTAGTGTAAAGGATCTAAAGGGATAAGACAATAGCTGATAAATTGATGCACATCCCAGATGCAAATTACCCCTTCTGTAGATTTAATAAGTGATTGAAACGTTTGAACATTTAACTTATAATGAAACAACCAATTAAAGTTCATTAAAGTTGTCAAGCCAATGAATATGAAAATGTTATTATAAAACTTTGGGGACTAGTGTAATAACAGCCTATTGCCCCCCCCCCCCCCCATCTCTCTCTCTCTCGAGTCTCTGGATATTAATAAAAGAACGGACAGACTTAAGTATAGGGTAGCTGTGCTTAAGAAATTGTAATTCTAACCTGATCCAGTTTTTCTTTTATAACATTTTTCTATTCTATCTACTGACTGCAAAAGTATAAAAATATTTTCTCTAAATTCGAACATTTTTTTCAAAAATTTTGAAAGATTTTTAAATGCGAAGATTTTCTATAATTAGGGTCGTTCAGTGATCCGTAGCGGATAGCTTTTTAAATAATTCTGTAATAACTCTCATTGACTGCTTAGTTAAATCCAGTAATACTATTCTTCACGGACTAGGTGAAGTTTTTAATTTTATGTTTGATATTGTAAATGTCCTAAAGAATATGATATTGACTATTTTGAAAAAAATATAAGTTACATATAAAGTTGTATTTTAAAGAAACGGATATTTTAAAGAATTAGACCATAGCGACACCAGTCTTTTGCGGCAGCTACAGGAACTATTATATTTAACCCTTTGGGGAAGAAAATGTCAAATTAGAAAAATGTAAAAACATAAGTTATCACAATTTACACAAAATAAAAAATAATATATTCATAATCATAATGGCTTCTTAATATGTGGGTATTATGGTGAAAAGGACATTTTTAGAAAGAAAATTATATTAATATAGGTTTTTATATTGCAAAACCAAAAAAAGTAAATAAATGTAGCCCATAGTGGGATAGTTATAGCCCACCACCTCTAGTATATTGATATAGACAGGTTCACAATAAATCTCAGAGACAAAAGGATTTGTATATTACTTCAAATACTTATATAAAAGTATCAGGATCTTTTTTTTTGTGATGCTTTGACCGCTGCACCAGTACTGTTTAATTAACATTTTAATTACCTCAAGTGCCCCTGAAGGCTTTAAGCTAACTGAAATTATAAACAAAATTCCCTTCTAAATTCAAGGATCTAAAGTGATAAGACAATGGCCTATAAATTTATGTACATCATCAATGATGATACACAAACTTATCCCTTCTATAGATTCAAATTAGTGGTTAAAACATTTGAACACCCAACTTAATGAAGCAACCAATCAAAATTCACTAAAGTCCCCAAAGTTATTCAGTCAACAAACAAGAAAACGTTATCATAAAACTTTGGGGACTAATGTGGTTGGATTGTCAATCATTTCTATGTTTAATAAAGAATTTATGATCTATTTACCTATCCTCGTGATGTGATTTATAATTCTAGATAATAACTATATAATAACTAGCGGCTTCGCCCCTAGCCTCTAGGGGGTTCGCCCTATGAGGCATGGGGAAGTCAACCCTCCTATATAGAATTTGTTTTAATTTTGCTCTGCTACAGCCTACCAGAAGAAAAGGGGAATTGGAGGATTTTTTTTGGGGGAAAATAGCTTAAAACCACCACAAGACCAGTAGGTATATTCCCTGAAGAGTAGAATCCAATCGGTTCAGTGGTTACCAAGATCTTAAGGGACAGACGGACAGACAGACATCAAGCTACTTTGTATTATAGATATCATGGTATTCCAAGCCTAGTAATTAGGTGTTGTATAATATATTTTACATTCAAAAAACATCATTATGTCATGTTTTCAAGAAGAGGGATATATAATATATATATATTTCTCAGTAGTGCGAACCGAAGGGGGCACTTGGAGCGATCATCCTCCCCCCCCCCCCCCTCCCGCTCAAAACGCCCCCGATGCCCCTTTTTGCCCTCCCCCCCCCCCCCTAGTGAACAAAAATGCCCCATTTTGCTCCCGCCCCTCTCCAAAAAGCAAAACTGTCACAATGTTTTGTTTTTATTTTGAATAATGCAAAAATTTCGCCAAAATTCATTATTCAATTTATCTTACCATATTTGGAAATTCCCAATTATGACTAATAATTTTTTTAAACTAGTGTAGAAAAAGTTAGACATGGATAGGGGGATACATGATTTTCTCGGCTCCTATAAAAGATAGAATTCAACTTTTTAATAACATTCCTATCATCAAGGAGCATAACCAACTATAAAACTGTCATGGCAGTTGGACTGTCATTTAGCAGGTTTTTGGCTATTTTAATATTTTACATATTTCCCCTTATCTTTGGTGCTTGTGGTCCGATTTTCAAACTTTGTTTGGATGACAGTATCTAAATAATTTTTTCCATTGTTCTGAGCAGCCAGTATTTAATTTACATTGACTGTCGGTCTAACAGTCATCATACAAAATAAAATAAGTTTTTGTGCTCATTTTCTCAAATAAATCTAAAGGGGTGGGGGGAAGGGTTGGGGATGAAGGGATAGGGATTAGAAGGCCCATAATAAAAAAATCCCAACCCTTTACAACGCCCTTATTTAAAATAGGTATAAATCAACATGCCCCCCCCCCCCCCTCCTAGACAAAGTGCTTCGCACGCCACTGATAGCAAAGCAACTCAGGAAACTAAAGGGATAAGACGTTAGCCGATAAATTGATGTACATCCTCAATGACGATATAAAAAATTA
>NC_137274.1:1467513-1520013 GCF_053477335.1 Acartia tonsa | reverse complement strand
CTATTTAATGTTATCATCCTTGTTATCTGACTAAGCTAACGCGCATGCCTTTTAAAAGCGAAGCTTTTCTATAATTAAAGTAGGTCCGTCCTTGACGGTTAGCTCTGTTCGTTCATTTGTGCATGTTAGAATTGTCTAATTGACTTTAATCTTTGCAACGTTGATTCCTGTAGTAGTTAGGTAGGATTTAGAAAGAGTAGCAACTCTATATTCATATAGAATGTCCGTACATCCAATTGTAACCATATTTATCTCATAGTATTATAGTCAGCTTTCTGCAGATATTAAAATGAAAAATAATAAGGTTGAAACTAGGGTTGGGCCGGATACTTTTTTGGCCGGATACCGGATACCAGATATCCGGCTGATTTCTAATGCCGGATATCCGGTTCCGGCCGGATATCTGGCTAACGTTCGATATCCGGAAAATTACCGGATAACCGGCGTCAAAAATCAGCCGGATATCCTGTAACTGGATAGTTTTAATATCCGGTATCCGGCAGGATATTGAAAATGGCCGGATATCCGGCCGAATAACCGGCTAAACCGGATATCTGGCCAAACCGGATATCCGGCCCAACCCTAGTTGAAACCAGTTTTGATGCCAACCCTAGCTGATAACATCAATAAAAGTGAAGCTCAACAAAACGAAAGTAGGGCTAGAACATGTTAAATATTCAGCACCATTGATCAACTCTCTTTTCCAATATTTTATTGTATTTAATCATACTAGAAATCAATATTCCAAAAATCCAGTAAATTGGATAATTATCCTATTATACAAAGTAGCAAACTTTTTTGTTTGTAGCGAAGGATCTCACTATCCGCTGAACCGATATGGTTCTCCTTTAGCTTATTAAAGCTCCTGGGATGGTTTAAGGCTATTTCATTTATAAGCACTTTTAACAGTTATAAATCTATCTTAAAAACAACATTTAAAAATTAGTAACTACTGCTGCTTCATAACAAAATATATTTTAAAGAAAAATATCTTCATTATAAATCACATTTCTTAATGAAGTGAATCAAGCAAATTTAGCTAGGTCAGTTTAAATAAAAAAAGTCGTTGTGTGGGTTTAGGCTATTTTTCTGCCCTTTCATATCCCTAGATACTAAAACGCAACCGCTAGTTATTAAAGTAAAGTAATAGTAATCTCCGTATATGAGTACCGAAGGATCTTGCTAACCGCTGAACTGATATGCTTCTTCTTTACAAGGTAGCTTTTCAGATGTCCTGGGAAGGTTTTTAACTATAACGAGATGCTGGAAATTGGGTTGTTTATATATAAGTTATGTATTAAGTTTTGTTATTCTTTAGCTTATCAACTTTGGGGACTTTTATAGAGTTTTGATTGGTTGATTCAATAGTGTCAAATTTTGAGTGATAATTATTCGTATTGGGAATGTACATCAATTTGTCGGCCACTGCCTTATGCCTTTAAATAACTAATTATTTATCGGAAACTAGCGGCTACGCCCCTAGGGGCCTCTAGTGTTACTTTAAATGTTTTTTTTTATTTATTTTGAAAATATGGCTATTTTGTGTTTAACGTTTATTTTTCGTTGAACTCTCTTTCTAAAATCGAGAAATTAAAAAAAAATTTGATTTCTCTAGGGAAGGTGGTGGTACCCTCCCCCAAAATAGTTATAAACCTTCCCGGGATATATGAGAAGCTACCCTGTTAAGGAGAACCCGATCGGTACTGCGGTTAGCGAGATCCTTCGGTACAAATATGCAAACACACAGACAAACATCCTGTTACTTTATTATAAGGATATTCATATTGAGCAATCGCTGTGATTGCTCTTACAAAAAAGAACAAATAAATATAAGTATTGACTATTGATAAGTTGGTTTAGTGAAAGAAATCATCCATTCTATAAACCGATAAGACAAATTAAAAATCTAAATTCTGTTTGAAATAATCTTATTCTAAGTTCCTTTTATTGTTATAAGAATATATATATATAACACTTAAAAAAAATTAAAATTTAATTAAATTTTATTCTGTTTTGTTTAAACTAGAATAAATTTAGATTATTTTTTTTAAATACGACGCCTTGCGGCTACTATTTAAACTAAGAAATATTTTGGAAATAAAACGATATTGGCCTAATTAGTTGGTAGATTAAACAAATTTTAAATTTCAAATTGCGCGGCTTGTGTTAATAGTAGAAAAATGTTACGCATACTGTTAGAACCGCTATGAACTAAATTTTTTGGAAATATAAGAACGGTTCCTGTGCTACAAATAATCTAGGAGCTAGATGGTAAAATGTCCCAAAATTTACTCGCAAGTAAAGTTTTAAGTCAGTTGGGCGTTTTTACACGTAGCTCTTAAACTATGCCTAGCACATGAATCGTTTTTATATTTCCTAAAAAGAAGACTTCTTAGCGGATCTAACGTTATGCGTAACATTTTTCTACTATTATCACAATTCTATTGTAATCTACGCATTTTTTTGCACACCCTTTAACTTATATCAACCAATCAAATTTCAATCAAAAACGAATATAAAATAGTTATTTCTCGCATTGTATTATAAACGGCTTTCCGCGGATATAGAATGTATAATTATGAGATTAAAACTATTTTTTAAGCCCCGAGGTGCCAGAGGCACCGGCTAAAAAACTGGTTTTAATCTTATGATTGTAAATTTTTATATTCGTAGAAAGCTGGATATAATATGATGCTAGACATAGTTTTTTCGTATGGATAAGAACCGGTTCCTATCCACCGGATTCGAATGAATACGAGAAATGTTATTATAAAACTTTGGGGACTAGTGTAATAACAGCCTACTGTCCCCTCTCTCTCTGGATATTAATAAAGAACGACATAAGTGTCGACTAATTCAAATTTATAAAAGTCTTTAAGGTAGTCCCTTTCATTGCAACGCCTCTTAAGGGGCGATTCGTCGAATTTTCAGAATGGGGTTTGATAGGTTAGGTCATATAAAGTTAGGCGATTGCCCGCAGGGTTAGAGTCTACCGCAGGGGCTAGAAATAGGAAAAAGGCTACTGTGAAAATACGAAGAAACGCCCCGAAGGCGGCTATACCCCATCTTTTTAATTCAAAGATTTTTTCATAAACTTTGGAAGATTTTTTTCTTGTGATATTTTAAGAATCATAATTTATTGTTATAATTTTTTCTTCTTCTAAATTTCACTTTGAAAAGTATCATATTGAAAAAATGATTATTGTATTTTATTCTTTTGTGTTTATTTTTCTTATAAATTTAACTTTTTTATTCAGTATGGCTTCGAAACCGATTACTATCCGCTTAATTAGAACTGGTTCTTAACCATACTGAAAAATTATGTATAGAATTGTATTAGACAATTTTTCATAAATATTAAAATAAAAATCTTAGCCCGAGCCTTCGGGACCTACAAAACTGGATTTAATATAATAAATTTTCATTTTTATATCCTCTGAAAGCTGTCTGTAATACGATGTGATAGCTATTCTTTTCCTATATTGAGATATTAATATTCGTTATTTTTAAAAGCGAAGCTCTATAATTCGTGTCGAACCGTCTGTAATTTAGACATGTTAGAATTGTCCTATTGATATCAAACTTTACATGATGATTCCTACAACAGTTAAGTATAATTTAAAAAGCGTAGCAGCTCTATAACTGTTATCAGATAGTCCGTATGTCCATTTATAACATGCTGATTTTTAACTTTTTTTGACTCTAAATTGTAAGATAAAAATATTTTATTGATCTGATTTTTGAAATACTGGGGATTCCTTTTACACCAAGGTATAATGTTATAAGCGAAGCATTTCTAAAATCAAGTCCTAAAAATGTCAGTATGTTCTTAAACAGAATTATGTAATTAAGAAGTTTTGCAGAAAATTTTTGTTAACTTAGGTATACATTCATATTTTGCTTATTCAGTTCTGACAATCTACAAGAGTTAATGTTGATGATGACTTTAGGGGTCTTGGTGTTGCTTCGGGTAGTAGACCTCTCTATATTCCGCTTATGATTGCAGTGTAAAGCGTCCATTTGCCCAACACACAACCAACCCTTTGATTGCACGACCTTTGTCTGATAAGTCCTAACTGTGCATGTTAATGAGTTGCGCCTGTTTGGGGCCACGGCATTCCCCCCTCCTACTCTGACTATTTATGTAGAGCACCTGCCGTTGTAGCAGTTGAAATCATTTTTAACTTCTATAGTTATTACGCGGTGTTAAGCCGAGATTCGAACCTATCACCTCCCCAGCGACGAGGGAGTTAATGTTAGTTTGTCCTACGACCAGATAAAGTTAATTATAGAGTAACTAAAATACAATAACAAAATTTTTATTATTTCAGATTTATTTTAATAATAAAAAAGTGTTTACAAATTTCTAACAAACAATAGTGGGCTTTTATAAAAAGAAAAAAGTTTTTTGAAGATTTAATACAAATCGAATTAAGATAAAGGGGGAGGTAGGTTGTGCTTAAATTCCGTAAAGGTGTGAGTTTTAAGGCTTAAAAAGAGTAGTAGAACGACAATATTAAAAAATATTATTAAAAAAAATTAGTTTTTAGTTCTTTTCAATAAGGAATACACATATTTAGTGAATATAATCATCCTACAACTATTTTTAAGCCTTAAAACTCACACCTTTACGGAATTTTAGCACAACCTACCTCTCTCTTTTGTAAAAAATAAATATAAAAATGAACTAGCTCAAATCTGAGTAATTCCCCCCAAATCGCCCGTTGAGCACTGAAACCCAACCTTCATATTAAATAATACATTAAAAATAAATGAGGGTTGTTTTCGTTTCATTATTTGGGTATAGTCCCTTTCGTGGCAACGCCTCTTAAGGGGCGTTTCGTCGTATGTCCACAGTAGCTTTTGATAGGCGATTTTAGGTTAGATTAGGTGATTGCCCTGTAGGGTTAGGCAATTGGGCCCGAAGGGTTAGAGACCCCCTGCAGGGGCTAGACAGAGGAGAATCACCCCTTAAGAGGCGTTACTACGAAATTAACTATACCCTATTATTACTTAAGGTTAAGTTAGGCTAGGTTATACTAGGTATGGCTTTGCTACAAAAGGTCTAATCCTACAAAAGATCTAATTTAGAAAATAAATATACATTATATTCCAATTTTTATGTTGAAAAATTCCCGATGGCCATAAAAATTGGAAGATTTTTTCTTCGGCAATTGAAAGATTTTTTATGTAGGTAATAATTTTATTACATTTAAAAATAATAATTTACTGCTTATTCCATAAGTTTTTCGTAATATTAGACCTTTTGTAACATTAGACCTTTTGTAGCATTAGATCTTTTGTAACATTACACCTTATGTAATTAGATTTTTTATAGCAACGCCATGTTTAGTGCATAGAAAAAACCCCCTCATTTTCATTTATCTAAAAATAAAGGGGGGAGAGGGGGCAGGGGGTTACGATGTTTAACTGGCATTATGTGGGGAAAACCTCTGAAATCCATATGCAATGATAATAGTTATTTATCGCATCGTATTATAGACAGCTTTCCGGGGATATAAAAAAATGTACAATTATAAAATTTTTTAGCCTCAAGATGCCGAAGGCAGGGGTTAACAAAACTGGTTTAAATCTTATTGATTATACTTCTTTATATTAGTAGAAAACTAGATGTAATACGATGCTATACATAATTTTACAGTATGGCTGAGAACTGGTTCGAATCCAGCGGATATTAATTGGTTTGGAAGCCATACTGGAAAAGTATTAGTACACAAGTACACATAGATAGTACCCAAAGTACACTAAAGTACCCAAAGTTTTTATGGAGTCAGCCTCTTGGGGTCTCTAGGGAACATGCTAGTCTTCCTATTAATTATATGGATCTTTAATATTTTTGAAAAGCGAAGCTTTTCGATAATTAGGATCGTATGTTCGTATGTCTATATATACACCTAAAATAAATTAAAATAATGGATTTATTCTTCCCCTCCTTCTACTTCATAAACGAATTGACCAATAAATGACAGGGATAATAGCAACCTAAATTAAGATCAATGATTCCCCTGTCATAATATCCATCCACGTATATCCTACATCCATTTTAAAAATATATATTAAAGTAACAGGATGTTTGTTTGTTAGCTAACAGTTAACTTTTCATTCTCCAAAGAGAAATTGCCTCTAGAAAAAAAATTCTCTTACCCCTACCACAAAAATCTTCCTATCTAAATACTGATATGGACATACTGACATTTTAAGATGTTAACGGGCGGTATCCAACCTTGGGGACCTTTAGTGTATCATCATTTGGGGTATACATCAATTTATCCGACATTGTCTTATCCCTTTAGATCCCTGGGTGTAAGATCCAAGTAATCCTTATACTAAAGTAACAGGATGTCTATTTGTCTGTGTGTTTGTACCAAAGGATCTCGCTAACCGCTGAACCGATCGGATTCTCCTCTACAGGGTAGATTCTCATAGGTCCTGGGAAGGCTTATAACTATTTTGTTGGAGGGTACCACCACCCTCCTAAGAGAAATCACCCCTAGAAAAAAATAACCACTTCCCAAAAAAGAGACTTGAACGAAACATAAACCAATTATTTCTCTAATTAAACATTTTAAATAAAAAAACATTCAAAGTGCCACTAGAGGCCTCTAGGGGCGTAGCCGCTAGTGATACATAATTTGATTATCCTATTATATAAAGTAGTAAGCTCTTTATGTATGTGGCAAAGGATCTCGCTAACCGCTGAACCGATATGGTTCTCCTTTACAGTGAAGCTTCTTATAGGTCCCGGGAAGGTTTTTAACTATTTTAGGGCATCCTTCAAAAAAAAAAAATACCCCCCGCAATTTTTTATACTTTTTCTTTTTAAAACATTTAATGCAAACTTGGATGGGGATCGACTTCTCCCCCTCCCACCATAAGTGCCTCTAGAGGCTTCTAGGGGGCGTATCCGCTAGTATATCCATATGTTATTAGATCCATATTATTCCTGATATTGTCTAGACCAAGATATAGCATTGTCACTCTCTCCATACCAATACCTCCTCCCGCGTGGGGGGGACATCCATACCTATAATATGGCGGGAAAATGTCAAGTTTTGGCGGGAAAATGGTGGAAAGGGATAGATAGATAGAGAGGGAGAGATCCATACCAATGCCTGCCCCCGCTTGGGGGGGACACCCATACCTTTAATATAGTTGTCAGAAACAAGGCGGGAAAAATTTAAAATTTTGGCGGAAAAATGGTAGAGAGGGATAGATAGATAGATAAAGATAGAGAGAGATAGGGGGAGAGAAAGAGAGATCCATACCAATAACTCCTCCAGCATGGAGAGACATCCATACCTATAATGACAGATAGATTATCATCAAGGAGGGTTAGAGAGAGAGAAAGAGAAAGAAGGAGTTGTGTCCTAAATTTACAACTTAAAACTTTTATCTACAGTAGAGCTAGTTATTTATATTATCAATGAGGATATACACCAATTTATTATCCTTTCCCTTAAGATTTCTGAGATACATCTATCTATATACAAGAGTTATGAGAATAAGTTGCCGCGAAAATGGTGAAACTTACCTAAATGAGTCGATGTAGGCTGCAATGGTGTTCAGCTCTGAAAATAGGAAATTAGTTATTTATCGCATCGTATTATAGACAGCTTTCCACCGATATTAAGATGTAAAATTATAAGATTTAAACCAGTTTTGTTAGGCCTGAGAGACCGAAGGACGGGCTAAAAAAATAGCATTAATTTTATTATTCGTGGAAAATTGTCTGTATCATGATGCTATATATGATTTTTCAGTATGTCTTAGAACCGTTTTGAAGCTACATGGGAAAAAGATTATTATATACAAAAACCAAACCTACATAGACGTCCAAGGAGAGGGGTGAGAGGTAAGAATGGAGCCACCTTCAAGCTTAAAAACCCATCATTTTCCCCTACACAGTAAGACCCACAAATAAGTACTTTTTAGGGTTAACAGCCCTTATTTCTTTATGTATCATAAAAAGTAGTATCTGTTCTTGTTCTTTATACATTTCCACAATATATAAAATTGGGGGAGGTTTAAGGCTTAAAAACAGTGCGAGAACGAAAATATTCACTAAATATGTGTATTTCTTATTGAATAGAACCAAAGACAACAAATTTTATATATTTATATATAGTGAATATTATCGTATTTACTTACCAACTCCATGAAGCTTGGCTCTCTCTGTCAAGAAATTTGGATCATTATTTTCCCATGCTTAATACTATTTTCCCATGCTTACAATTATTTTCCCACGCTATTACTTACCAACTCCATGAAGCTTGGCTCTCTCTGTCAAGAAGTTTGGATCATGAATCCTGTTATCATAACAGTTACAAATTGCTAAGGATGGGGGGGGGGGAGGGGTGGATGAAGATAAAAGCTGGTTTATACATGATCTTTTCAATAATAAATGACTACACTGATTTGCAGCTCTAAAAAGCAATTTACTGAGGTAAAAAAGCTATTATGAAAAATTTAGTTTTAAGTAGGAATATACAACCCTCAAAAAAAATACTGCGGGGTGTTCAATGTAACCTCCATTCATTTAGGGTTAATACAATGACAGTAAGCAAAGCATAAATCCATTGAACCTAAAAAACTAAGGATCATGGAAAGAAAATGAAGTAGCGTTTTTTCCCGTATATTTACAGTAGCTTTTCTCCTATTTCTAGCCCCTGTGGGGCAATCATTGATATTTACTTAACCTAACCTAAAATAACCTTTCAAAAGATACTGTGAAAATAAGATGAAACATTTTCTTTCCATGACCCAAAACTAATGGGCAACGGCAGAAATAGGCCATACTCTTGTGATTTATGTAGCAAATAATAAAAAAAGCACACAAATTTAGGTATTTTGTAAACATCCATGACAGGTCTCCAAAACATTTATTGGTCCCCAAAATATTTAAATTTGCAACTGTTTCCTTTGAGCACCGGACAAAATTTCTTCACCTCTCATAAACATATCATAGGAGTTGGAATACTGAAATAAATATACTGGATTGTAGGGTTGGGCCGTATACCGGATATCCGGCTGATTTCTAATGCCGAATATCCGGTATCCGGCCGGATAACTGGATATTAAAGTTGCAAAAAAAAATTCTTCATAGGTATAAATCCGCCGCCAAAAAATCACGTTTTGAGATTTCTAATATAAAACTTTCATAAAAATCAACATTTTCTAAAAAACAAGGATGAGAACATCCATAAAAGCGAAGCACTGAAACGGTAGGACAAACGGACATTAACACTTGTATAGTATCTGAACTGAAAAATCGGAACATAAATGTATAAATGTCGAATCAAAATTGTAAGTTTTGTTGAAAAACTGCTTAAAAACAGGATACTTACATTTTGGACTTGATTATAGAGTTGCTTCGCTTATAATATTGTTCTTTGTTGTCCCAGGAATCAATATACCAAAAAACAGATCAAACGGATAAATAGAACACTTGAAAATTTGGTGTTAAAAAAGTAAAAAATCAACATGTTTAAAATGGACGTACGGACATTTTGGTAATGATTATAGAGTTGCTACGCTTTCTAAATCGTACCCAACTACTACAGGAATCATCATGCAAAGTTTGAAATCGATAGGACTATTCTAACATGCCTAAATTAACGAATAAAAGCTATCTATCTCGGACGGACGGACGTACGGACCGACCCTAATTATAGAAAAGCTTCGCTTTTAAAAATTTCATCTGGCCTCTTGATTTTCAGATCAAGAAAGAGCCAACAGACAAACTTAAGTTTTAGATGGTCTTTAGTCTTAATATTTTCAGCTTCGCTTCTATGGATGTTGTCATCCTTATTAGTAACAAAGCTACTCTATAAGGTTTTTTTTTTTTAATGCAACCATCTCGTAATCAATGTATAAATGGCACTTAAAATTCGAATTTTGATCTGAAATTGTGCATGAGTAATCCTTGGTAGGTCTATTTTCCCTAAATTGAAAAAAAAGTTGAAAAAGTAACGGCTAACGGCTCAGCCGTTTAGCCGTTTTTTGGCTATTTTTGGGGCAAATCTTCATAAATTACGTAGAAATCAACTTTTTGAAACATATTTTTGCTTTAAATCATGTGAAATGATACAAAAAAAATTTTTTTTTTAGATTTCTAGTACCAGCAATTTCCGGCTAGAACCGTTTGAAAACGTTTTGGATCGGAAAAGAGCATTATGTGGAGAGAGGTTTCGTGATGGATTTCGCTTGAAAATACCCAACAAATGTCTAAACGGATGAGCCGCCAGCCGTTAGCCGCTACTTTTCCAACTTTTTGTTCGATTTAGGGAAAATAGACCTTCCAAGGATTACTCATGCAAAATTTCAGATCCAAATTCGAATTCTAAGTGCCATTTATACATTGATTACGAGATGGTTGCATTAAAACCCCCCCCCCCCCCTTAAATTTTTCTGTCCGTCCGTAACACTAGGGGGGAAATGTGATATACTTTGCTGCTATCGAAGATATACAGCTGAAATTTCTAGTGAGGATTACTATAACATGTGTGCATCTAATCTATACAGTGTTTTGTCCGTCTGTCTGTCGGTCATGCTTCAAAAGACAAAAACCATATTTTGCATCTTTTTTCTTTATTTTGAGAACTGAACATCTGCTCTATAACTAACTTTGTCCATTTGTCCGCTCCATGATTTTTTAGTGCTTCGCCACTTAGGGATGTTTTCATCATTATTGCCTTTTCATTAGAACGTAGCTAGGCCACGCACAATGGTTCTTCAATCTTCCTTGGATTGGGCATCCTGAGCCCAAAGTTAAAATGGTCATTACTTTGTGCGGATTGAACGTGAGCAGGTTTTTTTTCTAGGGGAGGATTGTTGCCCCCCCCAACGCCAACCCCAACCCCATGGACTGGGGAAAGTTTCAGCACTTAATTCGTTTTAAAATACATATTAAAAACTAATATTAGCAATTCTAAATGTTTCTTATCCAGGGTTTACATAAAAAGAACGTCAGGACGTCTAAGGTACCTTATTTGTTGGCCCCTCAATAAAAGAAACCCACAAACAAACCCCCTAAAAAATGTTTTCATTAGGGTTAAGCCGGATACTTTTTAGGCCAGATACCGGATAACCGGCTGATTTTTAATGCCGGATATCCGGAAAATTACCTGATAACCGGGTATTTGTAATAAGAATTCAGCCGGTTATCCTGTAACCGGATGGTTTCAATATCCGGTATCTGGCCAAATATTGAAAAAGGCCGGAAACACAGCCCAACCTCAGTTTCCATGCATGTAAAATTATCCATCCAGTCAGACATACCTTCTGATTGTAAGGATCTGGCATAGTGTAGAAAGGTCGGACAGCCAGGGGAAATTTGTCCAAAATGAAAAAGTCCGTGTCATACTTGGCCCTGAATATACAAGGATTAATCATAGCGTGGGAAAATTCTTGGGACCATGGGAAAATTTCTTAATCATAAGCACCACTTAACGCATCCGTTCATTATTGACATGGTGATAGGTTCGAATCTCGGCCCAACACCGCATCATAACTAAAGACGTTAAAAATGGCGCCTACTGCTGCTGTCAGGTGCACGACGTAGAAGCGAAAGAGGCTTCCTCTATAAATAAAAAAAGAGAAGAGTGAAAATAAAAATGATGGAGAGAGAAGGGAAAAAACACTGGAAAACAGAGGGGATTGGGAAAGAAACAGAGGGATGTACAAACAATATATCGGCCATTGTCTTATCCCTTGAGATCCCTGCTGTTACAAATCCCCTTACTTGACCAATCGTTTCTTATTACAAAAAGTCTGCAATCTGCAAATCTGCACTAGGTACCCAAAGTACACTAGAGTACCCAAAGTACCCTAGAGTACCAAAAGTACCCTAGGGTACCCAAATAACCCTAGGGTACCCAAAGTACACTAAAGTACCCAAAGTACACTAAAGTACCCAAAGTACACTAGGGTAACCAAAGTACACTAGGGTAACCAAAGTACACAAGGATACCCAAAGTACACTAGGGTACCCAAAGTACACTAAAGTACCCAAAGTACACTAGGGTAACCAAAGTACACAAGGATACCCAAAGTACCCAAAGTACACTAAAGTACCCAAAGTACACTAGGGTAACCAAAGTACACAAGGATACCCAAAGTACACTAGGGTACCCAAAGTACACTAAAGTACCCAAAGTAAACTAGGGTACCAAAAGTACACTAGGGTACCAAAAGTACACTAGGGTACCAAAAGTACATATAAGTACCCAAAGTACACTAGAGTACCCAAGGTACTCTGAAGTACACAAAGTACTGTTACAAAAACCACTTACTTGACTAATCGTCCCAGGAGTTTCTCTGCTGGGGTGGAAAGATCGTCCTCGTCCCCCATCTCGACTCCCGCCTCGCGTAGCATCGACACAGCCTAGCAGACAATAAACTTTATCATGGTTTACAGTACTTTATAATACACGCTGTAATAAGGATGACAACATCCATAAAAGTGAAGCTCTGAACTGTAAGACAAATGAACATAAACACTTGTAGAGTGTCAGAAATGTGATTGCTGATATTCAAGTTACACGGCCGAATTAAAAAAAAAATATACCAATGAGCGTCTGGTAAAGAATTTACTTGGTCCGTTTGTCTGTCAGTCATGCTTAAAAAATATATACAAATGTAGATTTATCAATAATATGCTATATTATTTTAAATAGTCCGTTTGTTTATCCTATTTTTAGAGTTGAACACCATTGCCACCTAGCTACATCAACTCATTTTAGTTAAGCTAAAATAATTTTCCCGCCAAAATTTGACAATTTTCCCGCCAAAACTTCATTACCTCTGGAAACTCCAGCCTGAGGGGAGGATCCAAAAACTTGAATGGTTCGGATGGGTACTGCGTGTTTACTGTGGCAATTTCACCCTGGAATTTGTCTCTAAGTCCTAAATCATAAAAAGTGTGGTTATAAAAGCGTGGAAAATTTTCTAGGAAAAATTGTATACCTAGGCTTCGAGGTGTGAGAAATTTCATGGAAGTGTGGGGGGAGGAATTTCATAAATTCATAGAACTCATATGTTCTAATCTAGCAGATATTACTGGAAAATATTCAGGGAGGAAGAGGATAATAAGCTGTTTATTGTACTAGTCTCCAAAGTTCTATAATAACGTATTTACATTGGTTGGCTTAACAACCTTGGAGAACTACCTATTGTATTATGATTGGTTGGTTCATTAAGTTGAGTGTCTAAACGTTACAACCCTGAATTATTATCTACAGATTGGGTAATCTTGTGTATTATCACAGGGGATGTACATCAATTTATGGGCCATTGTCTTATCCCTTAAGATCCCTGAGTTTTATAGTAATTAATAGCTCCGTATCATAGACAGCTTTCCGCGGGTAATATGCGGATAGAATAGCAGAGAACCGGTTCTAATCCAGCGGATATTGTCTGGAAATACTACCTTTGAAAATTTGTGTGAACATGTTCCCGATGGTGTCAACAACCTCGTGATAGTGGAACTTGAAGGCCATCTCCATATCCAACCCAACAAACTCAGTCAAATGCCTGTCACAAATCACAAAATGTAAAATAAATTACGCTGTTAAAAAAAATGGCGCGAAATTAGAAGGTTATAGCGGGAAATTGAAGATTGGTCATGTCCAACCCAACAAACCCAGCCAAATGCCTGTCACAAATCACAAAATAAAAGCTGTCCAGTCAGACAGACAGATAGATGTATTTGTATTTTAAAAGATAGTAGTAACTTAAGATTTTTTTGATGTTTTATAAATATGCTAACGGGGGGTATTTTTTTTTGGGGGGGGGGGGGTGTCCCAACCCCCAAGAAAATAGTTATAAACCTTCCAGGGACTTATGAGAAGATACCCTGTAAAGGAGAACCCGATCGGTTCAGCGGTTAGCGAGATCCTTCGCTACAAACAAACAAATAAAAACACAGACAGACACACAGAAATCGTTCTACTTTGTATTATAGATGGCCTGAATGAAAACGATGTGTTAATACACATTACTGCATACTTCCTACATTTTAGGAATCTGCCATTTGGAAAGAAAATTTCCATTTAAAATAATAATGGCGGGAAACTGATGAAATGTCGTCGTACCTGTGAGTATTAGAATCTTCAGCTCTGAAAACTCCGCCGACAGTGAAAACTTTGCCAAAATCTGCAGCTATGGCCATTTGTTTGTAGAGCTGCGGCGACTGGGCTAGGTAGGCTGAACCTTTGAAATAGGACACCTTGAAAACGTTGGCCCCGCCCTCGCTGGCCGCGCTGATAATCTTGGGGGTGTGGATCTCAACAAAACCTTGTTTAGTCAGTACATCTCGGAAGAGAGCGCAAACCCCCGCCTCCAGTCGGAAAATGGCCTGAAATAATCACGAAACCTTTAGGTATAAAAAACAACTATTTTTGTTTTTGAAGCATGACTGTCAGACAGACAGATAGATAGGTAGGTAGATAGATAGATACCTGTGATTAGCTGGGGTCCTAAGGTCGAGTATCCTGTTATCCAACCTAGTATCCTGGTTCACAGACAGACAGATAGACAGACAGACAGAAAGTTAGACAGACAGATATATAGACAAATAGATAGATATATACTTGATTAGCCGGGGTCCTAAGATCAAGTATTCTGTTATCCAACCTAGAATCCTGGTTCAAAGACAGACAGACAGACAGATAGAGAGATACCTGATTATCTGGGGTCCTAAGTTCTAGTATTCTGTTATCCAACCTAGTATCCTGATTCACAGATAGACAGACAGACAGACAGACAGAAAGTTAGACAGAAAGATAGATAGATATATACTTGATTAGCCGGGGTCCTAAGGTCGGTTACAGTATTCTGTTATCCAACCTAGAATCCTGGTTCAAAGACAGACAGACAGATAGACAGACAGACAGAGACAGACAGATAAATAGATAGACAGAGACAGACAGACAGATAGATACCTGATTAGCTGGAGTCCTAAGGTCCAGTATCTTGATTCACAGACAGACAGACAGACAGACAGACAGACAGATAGACAGACAGACAGACAGATAGATAGATACCTGATTAGCTGGGGTCCTAAGGTCTAGTATCCTGTTATCCAACCTGGTGTCCTGGTTCACAGACAGACAGACAGACAGATAGATAGATAGATGGACAGACACACAGACAGACAGATAGATAGATAGATACCTGATTAGCTGGGGTCCTAAGGTCTAGTAACCTGTTTTCCAACCTAGTATCCTGGTTCACAGACAGACAGATAGACAGACAGACAAATAGATAGATACCTGATTAGCTGGGGTTCTAAGGTCTAGTATCCTGTTATCCAACCTGGTGTCCTGGTTCACCCGGGCAAAGTTACCCTCCTCCTCGTCCGTTACTTTCCTAAAGTCAAGTTTTAAGTCAGTTGGGACATTTTACCAAGTACCTCTATACTATACTATAATTAGCACACGAATCGTTTTTACAATGTGTCTAAAAAAACTGCGTTTTCCAGTTTTGGGAATCAACCAGAAGGAGCATGAAAAAAATAATTATAGGTTCATATTCTCTTTAAAAATGTACATAACAGGTGTTTTTTGATATCTCTAAAAATGCAGCTGTACTAATAGGTACAATTACATGTAGGGTAAAAATACCTGATGCTAAAACTGTGATAACAATTATAATAAAAAAACATATATTTTTCATCATAAAGGTTGAAAAGTACAATATTAAATTAATAAAAGGTTAAATCAATGTATCCATTTGAGATTTTTTTTTTACATACTTTCTATTTTTTGGCTACATGCAAAAAGCTTATTAGGTTCTTCAGAACTTTACCTGGCGGCGTCCTCAATGAGAAGGGGAAGCTGGGGGGCGGATGCGGACACCACCCAAACCTGCAGAAAAAACAACAAATAAATCTTCTCCAAAAATTCAACCCAATAATTTTTATTCAATACACTTAACTAGTCCCCAAAGTTTTATAATAACGTTTTTATATTAGTTGGCTTAATAACTTTGGGAACTCAAGTAAATTATGATTGGTTGGTTTATTAAGTTGAGTGTTCAAACGTTTCAACCACTAATTTTAATCTACAGGAGGGGTAATTTTGTTTATCAAAATTGGGATTGTACATCAATTTAACGGCCATTGTCTTATCCTCATAGAGTTTTAAAGTTATCTATTGCTAAGTTTCATAGACAGCTTTACGCGGATATTATGCGGATAGTATGGCTGAGAGAACCGGTTCTAATCCAGCGGATAACAATCGGTTTAGTACCTGATGGACGTGGAGCTCAATATTTTGCTGTGAGCAGCTCTCAATCTTCTCGTCAGCCTTCACTATTTCAGCTTCAACGTCAACAATACTCTCTTTGGAGATGTGGGAAATGAACTAGAAAAAAACACAATAAAAAATCCTTTAATTTATATAAAAAAAAATCCTCCAAAAAGTCTAGAAATCTTGTGTAGGTCGCAATATATTTATCAAAGAGAGTCATTTTTTTGGCTTAATTCCATAAGGTTGGAGTTGGGTTGTAGTCAAATGCTCTTATTAAGTCAAAATGTGCATTTGGTTATAATTAAGAACACTTTGACTTAATAAGAGCATTTGACTACAACCCTTTTCGTCAGCTTTCACTATTTCAGCTATTTCCTCAACAATACTCTCTTTGGAGATGTGGGAAATAAACTAGAAAAAAGGATAGTTATTTCTCGCATCGTATTATAAACAGCTCTACGCAGATATAAAATAAAAAGTTATGAGATTAAAACCAGTCTGTTTAGCCCCGAGGTGGCGAATGATTGAACATTTTTATATTCGTAGAAAGCTGGATATAATACTATGCTAGACATAGATTTTTTCGTATGGATGAGAATTGGTTCCTATCCACTGAATGAATACGAGAAAAAAAAACAATAGAAAATCTAAATTTTATAATAAATAAAAAAATCCTCCAAAAAGTTTATAAATCTTGTGTAGGTCGCGAGATATTTATTAAAGAGAGTCATTTTTTTCGTTTAATTCCGTAAAGTTGTAGTCTAATGCATTTATTAAGTCAAAATGTTCATAATTATAGAACATTTCATTTATATACATTTGGTTATAATTAAGAACACTTTGACTTAAAAAGAGCATTTGACTACAACCCTTTTCGTCAGCTTTCACTATTTCAGCTTAAACATCAACAATACTCTCTTTGGAGATGTCGGAAATAAACTAGAAAATGAAAACAATAAAAAAAATCCTCCAAAAAGTTTAGAAATCTTGTGTAGGTCGCGCGATATTTATGAAGTCAAAACGTTCTTAATTATAGACCATTTTATTAATATACATTTGGTTCTAATTAAGAACACTTTGACTTAAAAAGAGCATTTGACTCCAACTTTATGGAATAATGCAATTAAATTGAACTTCTTTACAGGGGTGTATATTCTACATGGGATCCCCTGCTGAGGAGGGGGGAAAAAAATAAAAATAAGTGGTTGGAGGGAAAAAAATGTAAAAATTAAGAAATCTGAAAACATTTTTTCCATTTCCCCCCCCTCCTTGTGGAAAAAAAATTTAAAAATGTGTGGTAGGAGGGATAAAATAAATAAAATATAGAGTTCTTTAAATATTTTTCCATTTTCCCCCCTACTTGGTGAGAAAAAACTAGGGGGAAAAAAAATATAAAAATTTGTAGCCGGGGAAAAAAAATAAATCTTGTGCAGAATATACACCCCTGCTTCTTTAATAAATACCCAACAACCATCAGAAGATTTCTAGACAAAAACCTTTGCTGAGTCATTTTTTTAAAGAACCCAAATTGGCATGGCGATGGTATCCAATAAATTTCATAATCAACAATACTCTTAAGAGATATGGGAAATGAACCAGAAGAACACAAAACAATAAAAAATCCTCTAAATTTAATAAATATCGGATGATTTCTAGACAAAACCCCACACCAAGTCATTTCTTTAAGAACCCGGATCGGCCTACTCTCTTAGGAGATGTGGGAAAAGATTTTGCATTACTCGCCGAATTATTTAATTTGGAATCATGTTGACACCATGTTATTTTTTCAAAAAAGGGTTGTGCTAAAATTCCATAAAGGTGTGAGTTTTAGTAGTTTTAGAGTTTTCAACAGTAGAACGATAACATTTATGTTAACTTAAAAAAATCTTTTAGTCTATAGTTCTTTTCAATAAGGAATACACATATTTATTGAATATTATCGTTCTACTACTGTTTTTAAGCCTTAAAACTCACACCTTTGCGGTATTTTTGCACAACCTAACTCCCCCTTTATACCCTAGTAAATAACTTAATAAAGTAATAACCTACCTTAATCATCTGTTTGCTAATTCTCTCATTGACAAATACCAGACACTGAACAGTGTCCTGTTGATCACATGACCTACCTTAATCATCTGTTTGCTAATTCTCTCATTGACAAATGCCAGACACAGAACAGTCTCCTGTTGATCACATGACCTACCTTAATCATCTGTTTGCTAATTCTCTCATTGACAAATGCCAGACACTGAACAGTGTCCTGTTGGTCACATGACCTACCTTAATCATCTGTTTGCTAATTCTCTCATTGACAAATGCCAGACACTGAACAGTGTCCTGTTGGTCACATGACCTACCTTAATCATCTGTTTGCTAATTCTCTCATTGACAAATGCCAGACACTGAACAGTCTCCTGTTGATCACGAATTACAAAGAAGCACTGCTTCCCCTTGGCTCTGCTTGTGTGGAGTCTTCCACGAATCCAGACCTTGTTGCCAGCATCCTTCACCTGTCAATTCCACAGTGTTACACACAATATCCGCTGGATTAAAACCAGTTTTTTAGTAATACTATCCGCATTAGTGTCCCCGGAAAGCTGTATATAATACGGATAAGACAATGGCCGATAAATTGATGTACATCCCCAATGATGAAACACAAAATTACAATCAAAAACCAACTCTGATTGCACGACCTTTGTCCTAATTGTGCATGGCAATGAGTAGCGCCTGTTTAGGGCCATGGCATTCCCCTTACTCTAACTATTAATGTTGCGCACCTGACATCGTAGCAATAGGAACCATTTTTAACGTCTTTAGTTATGACGCGGTGTTGGTCCGAGATTTGAACCTATCACCTTACCGACGACGATCGCAAGTTGAGCTACGATCCGTCGCAGGTATCAACCTATAAATAATAGGATAATGATTGAAATAAACACTGTAAATTCCTTAATATCTTTGACGTTGATGATGTCCACCACATTCTTCACCTTCGATTGATTCATCTCCTGAACAAAGGAGCGTGAGAATATTTGTAGGAGCGTGAAAAAATTCAAAGGAGCGTGGGAAAATTCATGAAAGTTTGGGAAATTGAACTTTCTTAACCTTGGATTGATTCAACTCATACAACAATGAAAATTTATAGGAGCTTGGGAATATTCATGAAAGTTTGAGAAAAAGCAACACATAAGTAGTATTCACTAGGTACCTCTACTTAGCCCCCCATATTTTATTTTAAATTTATTTTGCTTGTTGGTTATACCTTATTCCTGAGTACTTCCCCATCACCGCTCACAACGACAAACAATTATGGCTGTAAAAATTCCCATACTCATACGAATATTCCCACGCACCTATAAATTCAAATACCTCAAATTACCCACGCTCCTATGAATTTTCCCAGGCTCTCCTAAATTTTCCCACACTTTTATAAAATTATGAATGGGTGTAAATTATTTACCTGGACACCATATTTCCCCTGGGAGATATCCGGTCCATCAGTTTCTGCTTGCTGCTGACCTCCCTTCTGTTCCTTATCCGCCGCCCGTTTGGCGGCTTTTTCCGCCTTCTTTGCCTCCTTTTTCATCTGCCCCTTGGACTTTTCGCCGGATTCGGCGGCCGCGGCTCCTTTCTTGTCGGTCTCCTTGCCCTCGGTCATTTTATTAGCAGCAGACAACTGTAGGGGATATCTGAAAGTATTTTTTAGGGTTGGGCCGGATACCAGATATCCGGCTGATTTCTAATGCCGGATATCCGGTTCCGGCCGGATATCTGGCTAACGTTCGATATCTGGCAATTTACCGGATATCCGGCGTCAAAAATCAGCCGGATATCATGAAACCGGATAGTTTTAATATCAGATATCCGCCAGGATATTAAAAATGGCCAGATATCCGGCCTAACCCTAATATTTAGCATAAATTAAATAGTGCAACAATAATAAACATACAGAAAACATACTTTAACTTTAATGGGCTGTTTATTATTAAACCTGTCCCCAAAGTTTTATAATAAATTTTTTTTATTTGTTGGCTAAACAGCTGAATTTTGATTAGTTGGTTGATTAAGTTAAGTGTTCAAACGTTTCTACTACTAATTTTAATTTATAGAAGAGGTATTTTTAATTGTCATAATTTGGGATGTACATCAAGGTGGGGTCGAATCTGACACTTTTGCTTAAACAGTGATTATAGGCTTTGTCGTTGGAGTGAGAGAATAGGTTATTTCGGAAAAAAGTTTATTTTTAAATTTTTTTTGATAGGTCTCCAGGTTTAGGTGCGGCAGGCCTCCAGGTTGTCTCTGAACAGGCAAAGATGAAATTTTTTTTTTTAAAGTTAGAGTTCAACTAAAAAAAATATGCATGATTTATCTTCAAAAATGTAAATAACATTCAAAGAGATGCATATTTTGTTTTATAATTTCACTTCTAACTCTTCAAAAAAATTTTCCTGTCCAGAGACAACCTGGAGGCTTGCAGCACCTGCACCTGAAATTTTTAAATATAAGAAAAATAAGTCGCAAAAGTAAACTTTTTTTCCCAAATAACCTATCCTCTTACTACAAAGACAAAGAATATAATCACTGTTTCAGCAAAAGTGTCAGATCCGACCCAACCCCCTTTATCGGCCATTGTCAACGAATAAGATAGCCTTGTTATAAAACATTGGGTACCAGTGTAATTAACAGTCCAATGTCCCCTCCCTCCCTGCTACGTATAATAGCATAATGACAAATTTTAAGATCTGACAGATTGTCTGTTGGATGTTCTTTGTTCTGTGCTTCCATCAGTGGAGGTAAGGAGAGAATGAAACAGAGAATATGTGTTCATATCTAGCCCGTCAAACGCCACCTAAATAAAATAAATATAAAAATCATAAACCTACCTATTAACATAAGATGTTGTTCAATTTTTGTACCTAGATTTAATTTTTACTGTGATTTTGGAGGATTTTTCACAAAAATAATTTTGCTTCACCTGCGAGTAGCGAGCCTAGTTTTTTTTTAAAGAATCCACCTCTGATTAAAGTTTTTTACTTAAAGGATACAAAAATGACGGATTAGGGGATAAATTATAAAAAAAAAACAATGATGACAACATCCATAAAAGCGAAGCTCTAAAACGATAGGACAAACGAACATTAACACTTACAGAGAGTAAAAACTTAATAATCATAGGGTAAGTAATACAAAAGTATTAAAGTGAAAGTACCTATAAAGAAAATTTAATGAAAAACTACTATATACAGGATAATGTTTAAGGACATACTTACATTTTTAATCAACAACTTGGCCCCAAGGAGCCGAAGCCCGGGCCAATTAAACTGTTATACATGATTTTTTAGTTTGACTGAGAACCGGTTCTAATTTGGCGGATATTAAACGGGGTTCTGAAGACATACTGGAATAGTTATTTATTTCATCGTATTATAGACAGCTTTCCGCGGATATTATGCGGATAGTATTACTAAGAACCGGTTCTAATCCAGCGGATATTAATCAGATATTTCCACTATCCATGAATCATTTATAGTGTTAGGGTATTATAGAAAACTTTCCGCGGATATTATTACTGAGAACCGGTTTAATCGGATTTACCTGTCCGGATTTGTCAATCCCGCATGACTGGAAGAGTTGCAACGGCTCCGCGTGGAAATAGAAATAATTTGGCTTCTCCTTGGTCAGGGGACAAAATAATTCAGGGATCTCAAGGGATAAGACAATGGCCGATAATTTGATGTACATCCCTCAATGATGATACACAAAATTACCCTTTTGGTAATTTAAAATTATAGGTTATAAAGTTTGTAATGTTGTAAAAAAGTTGTTGAGAATTCAACTGGAAAGTTGACAAATAGAAAAAGTCTCATCAGCTAAAAAGTTCCCACGAACTAAAAAAAAGCTCCCACGCCCTAAAAAAATTCCCACGGTCTACAAACAGTTCCCACGGCTTAACTATTGTTTTGTCCTGCCTTGTTAACTAGTTGTAGAGAATTGAGCTGGAAAGTTGACAAATAGAAAAATCTACCATCAGCCAAAAAAAAGTTCCCACGAACTAAAAAAGCTCCTACGCCCTCAAAAAGTTCCCACGTCTTCAAAAAAAAGTTTCCACAGCTTAACTATTATTTTGTCCTGCCTTGTTATCTAGTTGTAGAGAATTGAGCTGGAAAGTTGACAATTATAAAAAAGTTTCCAAGAATAAAAAATTCCTGGTCATAGAAAAAGTTCCCACGGTCTATAATAAATTCCCACGGCTTAACTATTATTTTGTCTTGCCTTGTTATCAAGTTGTAGAGAATTAAGCTGGAAAGTTGACAGGGTGAACTGGTTCCCATTGGTGGATATTGAGTTGATACGGATGGGCTCACTCAGATCTTCACCCTGTACAACATACATTAAAATTAGTGGTTGAAACGTTTGAAAACTCAACTTAATGAACCAACCAAGATTAAACATAAGTCACTAAACTTATCAAGCAAACGAATGAGAAAACTTTCTTAAAAACTTTGGGAACTTGGGTAACAAACAGTCCACAAGAATACAAAAGCAACAGGATGTCTGTCTGTAGGGATCTCAAGGGATAAGACAATAGCTGATAAATTGATGTTCATCCCCAATGATGATACAAAAAAAAATGACCCCTTCTGGAGATTAGAATTATTGGTCGAAACGATTGGACACTGAACTAATTGAGCCAAACTTTGGGAACTTTTATTGAATATTGATGTTTGGTGGCTAGTTAAGTGTTCAAACGTTTCAATCACTCATTGTAATCTACAAAAGGAATAATATTGTGAATAATCATTGAGGATGTACGTTGTATACTTTATTTGTTACCAGAATGTCGCAAAATAATTCTCACGCTCGTTAAAAAGTTCCCACGGTCACTAAATAATTAATTTTCGTCAAAAAGTTCCCACGGTCCCTAAATAATTCTCACGCTTGTTAAAAAGTTCACTCGGGTGTCACCTGATGCAATCTAGCCTGGCCTAGAGCTACAGCGTAGGCGTAGAGCAAACATTTACTTCTCTCTTTGTCCAAAGAATATCTCTTTCTGAAACAAAAAGGTAAATCATTAAAAAGTTCCCATGGTCCCTAAATAATTCTCACGCTCATCAAAAAGGGTATATTAACCCTCCCAATAAAAAATTGCCCCCCTTCCAAAAAAACTTTTTTCTCATTTAAACTTCCCACCATAGTTGCCCCTAAAGGCATCTAGGGGGCGTAGCCGCTTGTCTATCTAAATTATACCTAACCTGTTATGGGAATCACCATGTACTGTGTGTTACCTAATACGTGATACATTGTGACAAATTATGTTTTGTTAAGTTTTAGGTCATTTACCTATATCAAACCAGTGGAGCTTTGAACCATACCAAATAGATCTATACCAAATTAGTGAGGAGGTGAAGCTATGAAGAAATGCATCCTTGTTAGACCAATACCAAATGCTTTATAGTGATTTAATGAAATATATTTATAATTTGTTATATTGTTGATTATTCAATTATTAAGATTTAATATGTAAGGGGCTTTTTCTACTGCAGAAAGTTAAATTGATTCTGGGCTAAAATTTAAAGTGTATATCGGTTCATTATTATTTCAGAGAGAGATGTGAACGTGTTCGTTCTTGTTAAAGTGGGACAGCTGTCATATTTGCACTGCGCTACCGTTTTTAGGTAATCTTTCATACATTGTAATAGAAGACCGTGTGTACATGTAGATGTGAGCGTCATGATGTAAATATCACAAATATAATCAAAGCTTATATTGATGTTATTTAGGATGAAGAAGACTTACAAGATGATGATTGATATGATGATAACAAGATTGATGATAACAAGATTGATGATACCAAGAATGATGATGATGATGATAATAATAATGATGATGAATATATGATGCAAGAAGATCTCAATGACAAATTAGCATGATCAGAAATAAACATGAAGATCTTTACAATAAATGTCTCATCAATAATAAGCTCCAAGTCATCATCAATAAATACAATTTCTAAATCAATATTCATTTCAAACTATCAGCATAAGTATTTTAATATTTATTGATAAACAGTCTTCTTCATAATGATTTTATTGGACTTTTATATAATCATTTTATAAAGATTTTATCTAAAGTTTTATCAAAATCCTCAAGCAATTTTATCAATAAAAATAAACATACATTCTTGGCCTCATGTATGTAAGCAATGAATAAGTCTTCCAATTATTAGAAATATTTATTTGTCGCCTGGAGTGCTCCCATGAATATGTGATTGACTAAAGTGATATGTATTGCCATGTGTTCAATCTGATTGTGAACTTTATTATCAAGATTATTGTCATATGTCTCTTGTTCAACAAACATTCACACTATTCACGGGAACACTCAAGGCTCACTAACGCATCTCTTTTAGAGTCGGAGCTTGCGGTTTACATCACTGCTTGACTCAACAAAGATGAACTGAGATCAGACGCTCAACAGGTGAGCTACCTTACGGAGAATTAATTCCCAAACTCGTTGAAAAATTCCCACGGTCCCTAAATAATTCCCACACTCGTTAAAAAGTTCCCACGGTCCCCAAATGTACTGTGTTTTACCTTATATGTGAGGAATTGTGGTAGAAAATAGTGTGTACATGTGGATGTGAGAATTCTGGAGATTTTATTGGAAAATTATTGATCTCTTCATATATATGCCCCTGATACAAGAATAAAAACATTTCCGCTGGATTAAAACCGGTTCTTAGCCATTTCTATCCGCATGGTATCCGCGGAAAGCTGTCTATAATACGGAGCGATATATTACTGTAAAACTCAGGGACAATGCAATGGCCGATAATTTCATGTACATCCCCAATGCAATGATAATACAAAGGTACCTCTTCTGTAAATAAAATTAGTCGTTGAAACGTTCAAACACTCAACTTAATGAAACAACCAAAATTAAATATAAGTCACCAATGTTGTTAAGCCAACGAATAAGAAAACGTTCTTATAAAACTTTGGGGACTAGTGTAACAAACAGCCCATTGTCCCCTCTCTCTATCTCTGACTTCCTTTTGTAAAAAATAACAGGATGTATGTCTATCCGAGGGTCTGAAGGGATAAGACAATGGCCGATAAATTGATGTACATCCCCAATGATGATGCACAAAACTACCCTGTAGATTACAATTAGTGGTTGAAACGTTTGAACACAATTAATAAACCAACATTCTTAAAAAGATCACTCAATCAGCCCATAGCGAAATCTTAAGCTTCTGAAAAGAAAACCTTACAACTTTGAATAATACTAGTAGTGTCATTAGTGGTTACTGAGATCTTAAGGGACAGACGGACAGTCATCAAGCTATTTTATATAATAAGATATATTCGCTACCTACTAAAAAACGTGGATGAAATGTTTTTTATTTTCCTTGAAAAAGTTTGAAACTGGATTGAGAGGCCGCAGATCTGGTACTCCATTGTCATTATATCTGATAGGATGTCTATCTTCCTCATTATCCTTAGTTACTCTGTCAATAGTAAAGGTATCTTTATATTCGGCTCTAAGGATATGATTGTTATCTGGGGGGCCTAGCGGCTGGGCAGCTGTGGCAGCCGTCAGCATGAGCGGCACTGTCAGGTAGAACCTAACCAGCTTGCCATCCGGTCGCCGGATAAACTGGCGCAGCTTTGTTTTTTCCAGCATCTGCACACCAGCAATGTCCTGACCGAGCGCCTCCTTGACAAGCGCCTGACTGAGCAGCGACAGTTTCCTGTTGTAAAAAATTATATTTGTTTAAATTATTAACTCATAATGTTATTTTAGAAAGACAAACAAACAATAACACTTGTAGAATGTCAGAACTGAATACGCAGAATATCAATAAAGTCTTAACAAAATTGTAAGTAAATTTGATGCAAGATTGTCTAAATACGTGATACTGTTTAAGGACATACTTACATTTTTATGACTTGGTTATAGAGATGCTTTGCTTATAACGATGTACCTTGTTGTAATAGAAATCAGTATTCCAAAAATCAGATGAGTCGGATAAAATTTTTTTTGTCAAAAAGTAAAAAAATTCGCATGTATTAAATGGACGTACGGACTTTTCTGGTAACAATTAAAGAGTTCCTGCGCTTTCTGACTGTTATAGGAATCATCATGCAAAGTTTGAAATAGATAGGACAATTCTTAACCTGTTCAAATTAACGCAAAGAGCTAACCATAACGGACGGACCAACCCTAAGAGGATTTTTTTAATGCAACCATCTCGTAATCAATGATTAAATGGCACTTAGAATTCGAATTTCGATCTGAAATTGTGCATGAATAATCCTTGGTAGGTCTATTTTCCCTAAATCGAACAAAAAGTTGGAAAAGTAACGGCTAACGGCTGGCGGCTTAGCTGTTTTCCCATTTTTTTGCTATCTTAAGAGCATATTAGTCACGAAACCTATCTCCACAATCACATAATACTTTATCTCGCTCTAAAACCTTATCAAACGGTTCTAGCCGGTTGCTGTTGGTACTAGAAATTTAAAAAAACTGTTATTGCCATCATTTAACATGAATTAAACCAAAAATATGTTATAAAAAGTTGATTTCTACGTAATTAATGATGAATTTGCCCTGAAAATAGGCAAAAAACGGCTAAACGGCTGAGCCGCCAGCCGTTACTTTTCCAACTTATTGTTCGATTTAGGGAAAATAGACCTACCAAGGATTATTCATGCACAATTTCAGATCGAAATTCGAATTCTAAGTGCCATTTAATCATTGATTACGAGATGGTTGCATTAAAAAACCCCCCCTTATTGAAAAGCTTCTTTATATTGTTTATTCAAAGGTATACCTGGTATTGGGGACCCCGTACTCCCGGGGCATCTTCCAGCCCCACGACATGGCCTGCCAGTCGTACTGGTTTCTGGGACGCATGCGGGACTCTACAGGATGCCAACCAATAAAGGGAACCTGCAAATTATTTCAGGGGGTGAATATTCTGCACAAGATTACCTTTTCCCCTGCGTCAAGATGTAACTATTTTTCCCTACTCCCATTTTCCCCCCTTAAAATGAAAAAAAAAATTTCTGTTAGGAAGGTATTATTTTTTACATTTTTTTACCACTCACAAACATTTTTTATACTTTATTAGGTAGGGGATCCCGTGCAGAATATACACCCTTGAATTATTGTTAAAGGTACCCATTACAATTTTTCAATTATTAAAGATCCCATTTGCTATTTATCACAAAAGGAATTGAAAACGGGGGTGGGTAAGTAAAAATAACAGAACGTTTGTTAGTTTGTCTGTCTGTGCGTCTGTACCGAAGGATCTTACTAACTGCTGAACCGAAATGGTTCTTCCGTACATATTAGCTTCTCATGGGTCCTGGGAAGGTTTAATACTATTTCGTGGAAGCATACCACCACCCTTCTAAGCGAATTACCCCCGCGTATAAAAAAAAATATTTATAACCTAATCTTCATAAAAGAAGTTAAAACTAAAACCGAAAAAGGGGGTGGGGGGGGGGGTGCAATTTCACCTCCTCCCTCCACCTCAAGTGCCCCTAATAGCCGCTAGTGGTTACATCAAGTGACACACAACCCCCACCCCCCGAAAAAAAAAATATACCTCAAAATCTCTGGGTAGTTTTTTCTGTATGGCATCTCCTAAAAATGAAAATGGATGTATTACTACTTGGATCTTACACCAGATTATCATGTACTCTAATAAAGTGAAACTTGTAGCTGGCTAAAATAACAATCCATCCCCTCCACTCCTACTGGATGAACAAACTGACCAATAAACAAGTTCCATGTTAGGAAGCTAAATTGACGACAATTTTACCACTGTTATAATATCCATGTATATTCTACATCCGTCCCTATAATGGATGTAGAATATACGTGGATATTATGCCAGGAAAAAGATTGTTGTCAATTTTGGTTGCAATTTCCCCTAGAATTTATTGGTCGGGCCGTTTATCCAGTAGTAAGAGAGGGGATGGGGGAGATAATTATTTTAGTCCGCTACAGAGTTCACTATAGTATAGAACATGATAAATCTGGTGTAAGATCCAAGTAATAATTAGGGTTAAGCCGGATACCGGCCGATTTCTAATGCCAGATATCCGGTATCCGACCGGATATCTAGCCAATGTTCTATATCCGGCAAATTACCCGATATCCGGCATTAAAAATCATCCGGATATCTGGAAAGATTCAATATCCGGTATACAGTCGGATATTGAAAATGGCCGGATATCCGCCAAAACCGGATATCCGGCCCAACCCTAGTAATAATAAATCCATTATTCCTATGTAACATGTTCTGATTATATTCTCCACTCTCTCTTTCTCTGCCTCCGTCACACTAAAGACAATAAAATATCTATTCCCAGGGATCTAAAGGGATAAGACAATGGCCGATAAATTGATGTACAATCCCAATTTTGATACACAAAATTACCCCTTCTGTAAATTGAAATTAGTCGTTGAAACGTTTGAACCAATCAAAATTCACTAAAGTCGCCAAAATTTGTTATGCTAAAAAACTAGAAAACGTTATTATAAAACTTTAGGGACTGGTTTAATAAACAGCTCTTTGTCCCCTCTCTACCTGATCTATTCCACTATTATCTATAGCTTCGAAGTTACCAGGTATGGCTTCAAAACCGATTAAAAACCGCTGGTTTGAAACCGGTTCTCTGTCATACTGTAAAATTATGTATCACATAGAATTACACAAATTTCCACGAATATCAAAATAAATCAATGTATCGGTCATTGTCTTTTTAAAAGCGAAGCTTTTCTATAATTAGGGTTTGTCCGTCCTTCACGGATAGCTATTATCGTTAATTTAGACATGTTAGAATTGTCCTATCGATTTCAAATTTTGCATGGTGATTCCTTTAGTAGTTAGGTACGAGTTAGAAAGCGTAGCAACTCTATAATCATTACCAGAATGTCCGTACGTCCATTTTAAACATGTTGATTTTTTTTACATTTTTACCAACAATTTGTATGTGACCTAATTATCCGATTGGTCTGATTTTTGGTATACTGATTCCTGGGACAACAAAGTACAATATCATAAGCAAAGCTACTCTATAATCAAGTCCTAAAAATGTAAGTATGTCCATAATCATTATCCTGTATCAAGCAATTTTTCAACAAATTTACTTAAAATTTTGCTTTGACTCTTATACATTCGCATTCTGATTATTCAGTTCTGACATTATACAATTGTTAATGTCCGGTTGTCCTACCGTTTCAGAGCTTCGCTTTTATGGATGTTGTCATCCTTGTTCCTTTAGATCCCTGAATAAAGTATATAGATAGATAGATAGTGTTCCTTTTGTGTTGATATTTCTTGTTAACAGCCTCGGGTAGAAAATCCACAGCCACTGTATTTGTCGCAGCCTGTTACCACATCACATTTTCCTTATGTTAGAATTGTCCTATAGGTTTCAAACTTGGCATCATGATTCCTGTACTAACTAGGTATGATTTAGAATGCGTGGCAACTCTATAATTGTTACCAGAAAGTCCGTACATCCATTTAAAACATGATAATTTTTGTTATCCATCAAATTTTAAAATTTTAAAAGTCAAGCTCTTTACGTCAGTGTTTTGGAGCCGGAGCCGGGAGCAGCAACATTTTTGGTGGAGCCGGAGCCGTATTTTCCTTAAAAACGGCTCCGGCTCCAGATTAGCTAAAAATGATTATTTAAAGTAATATTATAATTTGGCAACGGTCTATTTCCATATAATAAACTGAAAAACTATTGTTACTTAACAAATAGACATCTACTTTTATATAGCTTTAATCAAATAAAAGCAAAATATTTTATATTATTTACTTTATTTTATTAAATTCAATAATGAACAAAACTTGATATATTAATTCTAAGGTAGGAGCCGAAGCCGGAGCTGGAGCCGCATCAAAGTTAAACGGCTCCGACACCCTGCTTTACGTTATTTTAGTCCTGTTAGAATTGTCCTATTGGTTTCAAACTTGGCATCATGATTTATTTACTGATTAGTTAGGTATGATTAAGAAGCATGGCAACTCTATAATTGTTACCAGACAGTTCGTACGTCCATTCAAAATATTCACAGTACTAGTCTCGACCTGTAACCATCACATTTCAAGTTTTATACATGTTAGAATTGTCCTATCGGTTTCAAACTTGGCATTATGATTCCTGTACTAGTTAGGTATGATTTAGAAAGCATGGCAACTATATTATTGTTACCAGAAAGTCCGTACATCCATTCAAAACATTATAATTTTTGTTAACTATCAAATTTTAAAATTTTAAAAGTCAAGCTCTTTACGTTATCATTTTAGTCCTGTTAGAATTGACCTATTGGTTTCAAACTTGGCATTATGATTCCTGTTGCAGTTAGGTATGATTTAGAAAGCTTGGTAGCTATATAAATGTTGCCACACAGTCCGTACGTCCATTCAAAATATTCACAGTATTAGTCTCGGCCTGTAACCATCACATTTCAAGTTTTAGAAATGTTTGAATTGTCCTATCGGTTTCAAACTTGGCATCATGATTCCTGTACTAGTTGGGTATGATTTAGAAAGCTTGGTAGCTCTATAAATGTTGCCAGAAAGTCCGTACGTCCATTCAAAACAGTCACAGTTTTAGTCGCGGCCTGTAACCATCGCAATTCAAGTTTTAGACATGTGAGAATTGTCCTGTCGGTTTCAAACTTGGCATCATAATTCCTGTACTAGTTAGGTATGATTTAGAAAGCATGGCAACTATATATATCTTTTAACAGAACATCCGTACGTCTGTTAAAAACATAATGATTTTTTAATTTTTTGACAATAACTTTTATGTATAATATAACTTTTGTATGATATAATTAGACTATTCATTTTGGGAACAATGATTCCTAGGACAACAACAAGGTACAATATTTGTTAGCAAAGCATCTTTAAAATCAAGTCCTAAAAATGTCCTTAAACAGAATCCTGTTTCTACGCAATTTTGTAACAAGTAGGTAAGGTAGTTAATATACAGTAGGTACCTATATATCTTTAAATTCATATTCTGCTCATAGAGCTTTGGAACTCTAAAAGAGTTATAGGTCGTTTGTCCTTCTGTCTGATTATAGAGCTTCTCTTTTATGGATTTTGTCATCCTTGTTAAGCTTATACCTAGTTGAGAAATACAGGGACATCTGGTTATAAGACAATAGCCGAAATGTAATTATTTTGAAACAAAAATAAAAATGTTGGTTGAAAAGTGTTTGTATTATCCAATCAAAATACTGTAAAAAAGTACCAGAAGTTTCTAAGCCTAAGAATAAGAAAAATTACCTACCCACCAAGTTTTATAATCAAATTATTTTATCCAATGGATCAAAACCTTTGGGTACTTTTAAAAGTGTACACAATTTTTTAATTTCCATTACCTAGTGATTTTAATCTACAGATAGGGTAATTTTGTCCATCATCATCAATTTACTGTCCATAATGTCTTATCCCTTATTTATTTCAATTTAAAATGGTTATTAGAATTGTTCCAGAATTTTGGCGCGAAAATTTCAAGTTTAGGCGGGAAAATGTGTTGCTCTCTCTCTCATGTGCAAATGCCAGATCAAAGTCTTTGGACATCCAGGTATGGTCTGTGTATATAATCATCGGTGATGTACATCAATTTATCGTCCATAATGTCTTATCCCTTAAGATCCCTGCGTCTAGGTATTTATTTAATTCACAACGGTTATTAGAATTGTTAGAACTTTGGCGCGAAAATTTCAAGTTTCGGCGGGAAAAGGTGTTGCCTGTGCAAATGCAAGTTCAAAGTCTTTGGACATCCAGGTATTGTCTGTGTAGGTGAAGGCGGGTTCATCCTTCCACAGCGGATGATCCATGTTCCGGGTAACTGGCGGATGCCTGCAAACAAAATAGATAGATAGAAAGATGGATAGATAGATATTGTCCACATAGAATGAATAACAAAAAAATATTTGTAAAACATCATGTTTCATGCATTAATATAGAAAGAAAGATAGATAAAAAGATACCTAGTTAGAAAGATAGATAGGTAGTTAAGATAGAGAGAAAGATAGATTAAAATATAGATAGATAGTAACATAGAAAGTTAGAAAGATGGATAGATATATAAATGTCCCGGGTCACTAGCGGACGCGGTTGCCTGCAAAAAAATAACAATTAGTGGTTGAAACGTTTGGACACTTAACTTAAATGAACCAACCAATAAAAATCAAGAAAAGTCCCCAAAGTTGTTCAACAAACGAACAAGAAAACGTTATTATAAGACTTTGGGGACTAGATTATTAAACATCCAAATGACCCCTCCATTCCTGCAAAATAAAGTACCTATTAAAATTATAAAAGTTATTTATCACATAGTATTGTAGACAGCTTTCCACGGATATCAAAATGAAAAAATATGAGATAAAAACCAGTTTTGCTAGCCACGAGGTGCCGAAGGCCTAATCTAATAATCCTGGTATTAATTTTATGATCTTTATTTTAATATTCGAGGAAAACTTACTTCAATACAATGCTACACATGATATTTCAGTATGGCTGACCGAACCGGTTCTAATCCAGCTGATATTAATCGGTTTCAAAGCCATGCTGGAAAATAGTTATAGGTAACTGGAGGGAGTAAACAAAAAATAAAAGCGACATAAAGCTGTTTTAAAGCAGCTGAACTGCTAGGGATGTTAAATATGTTATCATGGGAATGTTCACAAGAAAAATCAGAGGTCTAGCTTTAATAGCAACTGAGTAAATTTGCAATTTCCATTACGGACTAAACAAAAAACAAGGATGACAACATCAAACAAGTAGCGAAACACAAAAAAGTAATGGAATGGACCATAGGACATGCCTTAATGACAAAACAAAACTAGATGCGCATATGTCATAGGAATCTTCGATGAAAATTTCAGCTGGCTATCTCTAATGCCAGTCGAGTAAATCACATTTCCCTCATAGCGTTACGGGCCCCAATGACTGACATGTATGGACGTACAAAGTAAATTATTGAGTAGCTTTGCTTTTAAACCATATAAAAACGACATTTTACCTAGGTATTAAATTTGAAGGTTGAAAATTCGTAATTTAGCCCGTGCCTTCGGCATCTCGGGGATAAAAAAAAACTGGTTTTAATCTTGTACTATTTTTATATTCATTTTATATTTAATACGATGCTTTACTACACAATTTTTCAGTATGGCGGACAAAAACCGGTTCTAATCCAGCGGATATTGATCGGTTTGGGAAGCCATACTGGAAAATACTAAGAGAGGGTGGGGACATTGAGCTGTATATTATACTAGTCTCCAAAGTTAATTGGTTGGCCTAACAACTTCAGGGAGGGACTCTTTGTATTATACTTGGTTGGTTCATTAAGTTAAGTGTCTAAACGTTTCAACCACGAATTATTATCTACAGAAGGGGTAATTTTGTGTATTATCACAGGGGATGTACATCAATTTATCGGCCATTGTGCCAAAGGCACGGGGTAAAATAACTGATTTTAATCTTATGATTTTAAATTTTTATAAACGTAGAAAAGAAAACTGGATATAATACGATGATTTACTGCATTGTTAGATAGAAAGATAGATATAGAGAAAGATAGATAGAAAGAAAGATAGATAGATAGTTAGATAGAGAGATAGATAGAGAGATGGATAGAAAGATAGATAGATAGAAAGATGAATAGAAAGATAGATAGAAAGATAGATAAAAAGATAGATAAAGAGATAGATAGAAAGATAAACATGGTAGAAAGATAGAAAGGTAGATAGAAAGATGAATAGAAAGATAGATGGATAGAAAAATTATAGAAAGATGGATAGATAGATAGTAAGATAAATAGAAAGATAGATAGATGGATAGAAAAATATATAGAAAGATGGATAGATACCTAGTTTGTACTTCAGGAAGAGGAATTGGTTTGTCATGTTGAACTATGGGAGACAGGATATAGAGATAGATAGATAGATAGAAAGACAGATAGAAAGATAGATAGATAGAAAGAAAGATAGATAGTTAGATAGAGAGATAGATAGAGAGATGGATAGAAAGATTGATAGATAGATATATAGAAAGATAGATAGATGGATAGAAAGATAGATAGTTGGATAGATACCTTGTTTGTACTTCTGGAAGAGGAATTGGTTTGTCCTGTCGAACTATGGGAGACAGGATATAGAGATAAATAGATAGAAAGAAAGATAGAAAGAAAGATAGATAGAAAGAAAGAAAGATAGATAGATAGATGGATAGATACCTTGTTTGTACTTCTGGAAGAGGAATTGGTTTGTCCTGTCGAACTATGGGAGACAGGATATAGAGATAAATAGATAGAAAGAAAGATAGAAAGAAAGATAGATAGAAAGAAAGAAAGAAAGATAGATAGATAGATAGATAGATAGATGGATAGATACCTTGTTTGTACTTCTGGAAGAGGAATTGGTTTGTCCTGTCGAACTATGGGAGACAGGATATCATCTATTTTATACACGGGTATCTCATCTCTGCTCATCTGGTCCTAGATATTAATATTCGTGGATAATTTTCAGTTATAGAATAGTTATTTATCTCATCGTATTATAGACAGCTTTCCGCGGATAAAATAAGAATAATTGAAAGATTAAAACCAGTATTATTGGACATGGGGGGCGGAAGGCCCGGGCTATCAAAACTGGTAGGTATTTATGTCATGTTTTTTATTTCTAATATTCGTGGAAAATTGACTGAAATACGATGCTATACATGATTTTTCAGTATGGAAGATATTGGTCACTGGAGGCTACATAGCTAGGTATCTCATACCTCTGTTCATACGATCCTAAATTTTAATATTCGTGGAAAATTGTCTGTAATACGATGCTATACATGATTTTTCAGTATGGCTGATAACCGGTTCTACTCTCCAGCGGATGTTAATCGGTTTCGAAGCCAGACTGGAAAATAGTTATAGATCACTAGAGGCTAAATAGGTATCTCATCTCACTTAATACGATCCTAAATATTATTATTCGTGGAAAATAGTCTGTAATAAGTTGCCATACATGATTTTTCAGTATGGCTGATATAGGTCACTGGAGGCTACATAGCTAGGTATCTCATACCTCTGTTCATACGATCCTAAATTTTAGTATTCCTGGAAAATTGTCAGTAATAGAATAGTTATTCATCTCATCGTATTATAGACAGCTTACCGCGGATAAAATAAGAATAATTGAAAGATTAAAACCAGTATTATTGGACATGGGGGGCAGAAGGCCCGGGCTATCAAAACTGGTATTTATTTCATGTTTTTTAATTCTAATATTCGCGGAAAATTGTCAGTAATACTAATGCTAAACATGATTTTTCAGAACGGATGAGAATCGGTTATACTCCAACGGATATTAATCGGTTTCGAAGCAAGGCTGGAGGCTACATTATAGGTATCTCATCTCTTGTTCATACAATCCTTAATATTAATATTCGTGGAAAATTGTCTGTAATACGATGCTATACATGATTTTTCAGTATGGATGATAACCGGTTCTACTCTCCTGCGGATGTTAATCGGTTTCGAAGCCATACTGGCAAATAGTTCTAGGTCACTGGAGGCTACACTTTAGAGTGAAGCACTAGAGAGAGCAAGGGTTAAATAACTGTATCTCCCCATTGCAACCGCATTGTGCAACCTTTCTATTGGGTCATTGAAAATCAAACAATAGTGTCGCTTATATTAAAACAGCCAAGTAGCAGAAAATAATAAAGGCGCAGACGAAAGAGGACTTTGAAAAAGGAAGGGAGGTAGTTGTCTGTATATACATCTATACTATAGATCTATTGGCTACATTCATGTTTAAACGATCCTGAGCATAAAGAAAGTATCCTGGGGTGTATGTTCAGCACGGGACACCATGCTAAAAGGAGGGGGGGGGGGGGGGTTTAAAAAAATAAGTTTGAGGGGGAATGAAAAATGATAAAATAAAGAGTAGGTACAAAATAGTTATTTCTCGCATCGTATTATAAACGGCTTTCCGCGGATATAGAATGTACAATTATAAGATTAAAACCAGTTTTTTACCCCCTAGGTGCCGTAGGCACGGGCTAAAAAAACTGGTTTTAATCTTATGATTGTACATTTTTATATTCGTAGAAAGTTGGATATAATACGATGCTAGACATAGTTTTTTCGTATGGATGAGAACCGGTTCCTATCCACCGGATTCGAATGAATACGAGAAAACATTTTTCCATTTTTTACACCTAGGTAGGTACTTAATGAAAAAATTTGGGGTAAAAATAAAAAAACATTTTGTAGCCGGAGAAAAAAACTGAATCTTGTGCAGAATATACACAACACCCATGAACGAATCATGAAAAGAAAACGAAGTAGCGGGTTTTGTCGTATTTTGTTGGTTAAGGGATAGTTGAACGAAATGCATTTAAACATGAATTTAGTGAAATGCATATTTTTTCCTGTTCAATTGTTTAATCTGCATAAAAAAAAAAAAAAAAAATTGAGGATCTTCATCTTCATGATCTCAATCATCAAAAAAATCATCTTTATTTCTTCCCCCCCCCCCCCTAGCCTCATAAAAAAACCTGGACGTCCCTGTGATTTAAAACTTTCTTACCAGAAACTTCAAATCTTTGACTGGTCGCTCCTGGTTCAGATAATAAGAATTATTCCACTGCATGTTCTAGAAGTAGGCAGGGGTGTATATTCTGCAAATTCATCCCCCTCCCACCTTTTTTTTATCCTAAAAAGGAGTAAAAAATGTTTTAAGTAGGTACTCTTTTATTTTATATTTTATTCCCCCTCCTAAATATTTTTCTTGCCTTTTCCCCCAAGGAGGGAAAAAATTAAATATTTATTTCTTGCATCATATTAAAAACAGATTTCTAGATTAAAACTAGATTTTATATTCTTAGAAAACTTGATAGGTATAATACGATGCTCGACATAATTTTTTTTTTGTACAATTGTGTAGATGAGAACCGGTTCTAATCCAACGGATATTAATCGCTTTCAAAGGAATAAGAGAAAATATGTTTTCTTTCTGGACTGACCTACGTATACATTTTTGGATCATGGAGAGAAAATGAAGAAGTAGGTTTCTTCGTATTTTCACAGTGGCTTTTCTCCTATTTCTAGCCCCTGCGGGGGACGTGGAGCATATTTACTAACCCTGCTGGGCAATCATTAACATTTACTTAACCTAACCTAACCTAACCTAAAATAACCTTCCAAAAGCTACTCTGAAAATACGATGGAACCCGCAACATCGTTTTCTTTCCATGATGACCCATATTTTTACTCCCCCCCCCCCCAAAAAAAAAGGTCACATACAAAATATACACCCCTTTAAATAGGAAAGTGGTTTCTTTATCATTTTACGCTTCCTCAGACAAACTAGTGTTAATCGCATTTTTTAATTTTGGTGGATTTTTTTTCTGAAAATAAATAAAATATTTTTTTAAAATTACACTGGCGCATTTTTTTAATTTAGTTTCGCGGATTTTCTGATATTAAAATTAAATATTTTTCCAGTATGGCTAGGAAACCGATTAATATCCGCTGGATTAGAACGGAGGTTGGTCAGTCATACTGAAAAATCATGTATAGCGTTGCATTACAATCAATTTTCCACGAATATTAATATAAAAATCAAAAAATTAATACCAGATTTGATAGCCTGTGCCTTCGAACCGTCGTGGGGATGATAAAATTAGTTTTTAATTATTCTTTTCAATATCCGCGAAAAGCTGTCTATAATACGATGCGATTATAATCCAGTAGTTTAGCCCCTAGAGGCAAAACTGGTATAAATTTTTTGAGTTTACTTTCAATATTCGTGGAAAATTAAGAAGCCATACATAATCTTCTTGTACGGCTGAGAACCGTTTCATATCCATCGGATATTAATATCGGTTTCAAAGCTTACCTAGAAATTTATATCGCTCATGAAAACTGCATTTTCCATATATAAAAGTAACAGGATGTCTGTCTGTCTTTAACAAAGGATCTCTCTAAACCACTGAACCCATATGGTAGCTTCTCACAGGTCCAGGGAAGGTTTATAACTATTTTAGGGAAGGGGTTCACCATTCTCCCAAGAAAACTATAAGTACTCCCTCCAACTAAAAAAATGGACGTATGGACTTTCAGATGACTATTATAGAGTTGCAACGCTTCCTAAATCGTACCCAAGTGTTACAGGAATAGTCATGCAAAGTTTGAAATCAATAGGACAATTATAACATTTAAAAAATACCAAATATTTATTATTAATTCTTTTCTGCATGTGGCTGTAATATTTTCATCAGATTTTTGGAAAGACACGTTGCCAGCAAATATTATTTTTTGGGCCAAATTTATAATTTTACACTGGTATCCAAAATTTTAGATCACTACTTTATGTCAGAGAGGAGGGGACATTGGGCTGTTTATTACACTAGTCCTCAAAGCTTTATGATAACGGTTTCTTATTCGTTGGCTTAACAACTTTGAGGATTTTTTTTTGAATTTTGATTGGTTGGTTTTTATTGAGATGAGAGTCCAAATGTTTCAACCACTAATTGTAATCTTCAAAAAGGAGTAATTTTGTGTATCATCATTGGGGATTTATATCAATTTATCGTCCATTGTCTTATCCCCTTAGATCCCTGAATTTTGATTGGTTGGTTCGATAATAAGACAATGGCCGATAAATTGATGTACATCCTCAATGTTGATGCAAATAATTACCCCTTCTGCAGATTATAATTAGTGATTGAAACGTTTGGATACACAACTAAATAAACTAACTGATCAAATTTCAATAAAAGCCCCCAAGCCTAGATTAAGAAAACGTCGTTATCAAACTTTGGGGACTAGTGTAATAAGCAGCCCAATGTCCCCTTCCTCTCTTTATTTTTGTAGTTCTCGAAAAATTGTCCCCTAGAAGATCAAGGTGGTAACATTGACTTGGAATTTGTCCAAAATTATTTGTGTGGCCAAACCTATTTTTCATTTTTTCTCGAAATTTTATTGGACATATGAAACAAAATCAGAGAGAGAGAGAGAGAGAGAGAGAGAAAGAGAGAGAGAGAGAGAAAGAGAGAGAGAGATAGAGGGTGGACGGTGGGCTGTTTATCAAACTAGTCCCCAAAGTTTTATTATAATGTTTTTCTTGTAGATACATATATTAAGAGCCAATATATGTATGTATTGAGTTCTCTCTATAAGTTGGGACATAAAACACCATCCCCCTTCCCCCTCCAGACCATGAGGAAACTTATTGACCAATATATGAGGACTATAATAGCAACCTAAATTGACTACAAAAAATTCCTTTTCCCAATATCCATTTATTCTAAATCTATTATAGTGTTATTTTTATTTTTTGTTTCTCTCTCTCTTTCTCTCTTTCTCCATCTTTCTCTCGCTCTTTCTCTCTTTCTCCTTTTCGCTCCATCTCTTTCTCTCTCTCTCTCTCTCTCTCTCTCTCTGTCTCTCTGTCTCTCTCTCTCTCTCTGGTTTCATTTTTTATTTTCAATTTTTAAAATTATGGCCACATGAAAAAGGGCCAAAAATATTTTGTGCGCATTTGCCGCGTCAAATTATTTTCTCTATTTACCTTGTAAACAGACAGAAAATTATTTTTCCAGAATGGCTTCAAAACCGATTAATATCCGCTGGATTAGAACCGGTTCTCAGCCATACTGAAAAATCATGTATAGCATTATATGACTGACAATTTTCCACGGACATTAAAATGAATTATACTATTTATACCATTATACTATTAATCCCGGGCCTTCTGTCTTTAGTGTCCAATAAAACTGGTTTATTTTCATATTAATATCCGCGGAAAGCTGTCTATAATACGATGCAATAGATAACTATTCTACAGACAAAATAAGTCAACTTTTTCAAGACGTATATTTCATTTGTTTATGGAAAAAACCAGAGAGAGATCTAAAGGGATAAGACAATGGACGATAAAATGTTAGATACATTCCAATTATGAGAAACAAAATTATCCCATCTGTTGATTATAATTATTAGTTGAAAAGTTTTGACACATACAATTTTGTTTATATTTTAATGTATATTTATATTAATTTCTGAAACTCTTTATTTCGAATAATTCTTAATGTTCGTTTGTCATTTTAGAGCCTCGCTGTTGTTATGGATGTTGTCATCATTGTTAGCAAAAAATTAATGAAAATTATTCTCAACTATAGTGAAAGCAAATTTTTGTTTGTTTACTAATTCCTAGGACAACAAAGTACAATAGCATAATAATATTTATTTGGAAATCAACAAATGAGATACAATTAATATTGCATTGGTTTAATAGCCACACTGGCTATGCGGAATTGGTCGACAACTTTCAGTTGTTGGCCCTTCCGTTTTACAATGATACTAGTTACATTCAATTCTATATTTTATTAGATTTATACTATAGTGTGATTGTATCCAACGCTGTATCTTTACATCGTACAGGGGTGTCGTGGGTGTGAATAGGTCACACCCAATCACTGTTGTGATTTTAGTCTAATAAGACCGACGAGCTGCTGCGTTAGTTCACATGTAACTGCTGTCCTTATCCTGAGCCAAGCCCGTTAAGCCTGGTCCAAGCATCAAAGAGCATGACATGTCCAAGAATCTCATTGTCGACCCCGGGGCGTTTAATTGGGTGGGGAGGGTCACAGGGGGAGTGTTTTAGATGTTTAACTTTACTTGTTAAGATTAGGATTGTCATAGATTAGATTATCATAGTGTTGCATAATCTATAATACAAAGTAGAACGATGTCTGTCTGTCTGTCTGTCTGTCTGTCCCTTAAGATCTTGGTAACCACTGAACCGATCGGATTCTACTCTTCATGGTATCTACCTATTGGTCCTGTGGTGGTTTTAAGCTATTTTCTTGGGGGGTGGGACACCCCCAACCCCCCCAAAAACCAAAAAATCCCCCCCCATTTTTTTTTTTTTTTTCAAGGAGATTTCCATGGTCCTTTACGATTTTCGCCATAATTTTTTTTATCACCTCTTGGGGCACAGCCCCTAGAGGCTAGGGGCGAAACCGCTAGTATTAAATATAAGTAATTAAAAATTAATAGAAAAAATTCAAAATAGTAAAAGTAATGTTGTTATTAGAGTTTCTAGTGTGGAGTAGATGACGTCTAGAATTCCAAAATTTAAATATTTAAGCATTGACCAATTTTAATTACAATTTAAATGCGATTTTGACGATAAATCGAATTCGAAGCTATTAGACTCGTTGTACGCATATGCATAAATCTTTCCTTGTTATTTCATTGTGTTTGTGTTTCCGGCGAAAAATGTCTATCTCTATAGTTTTTATTTATTCTCAGCTTATTGGCTAGAAATCCCCACAAATTACAGACAGACAGACAAACAAATTGACAGACGTACATTGTAAGAACAAACAAACACGAACAACATTATTTAGTCAGATACATTTCATCATAATTTATTAGTGTGCACATAAAAAAAAGAAAAAAGAAAGGATGTAATTAAAAACTTGTAAGTAAGTGGTAAGAATTAAATGACTGCTGTGTTGCGTGTGTTTGTTTGCTTGCGTTAGGAGCGAAGTGAAATGGGGAAGCATATGTAGGGGGGTGGATTGAGGCCGGTATCCTTAGGGAAAGAACCATAAGCGAAGCATCTCTATAAGCAAGTCCTAAACATTTACATTCTGATTATTCAGTTCGATCTTACACTATAAGTGTTAATGTTCGTTGGTCCTACCGTTTCAGAGCTTCGCTTTATGGATGTTGTCATCCTTGTTTTTAAATTGATTCATTTGTGTACTAATTTAAATTCTTCTCAATTGAGTGAAAGATTTATGTTAAAAACTATTTGTAGTTCAAATTAATCCATTTTGTAACGCACAAGTATTTATTACCTTTACCTCGAAAGGGCGAGATAGATTCTCCTTCGATTTAAGTAATTAACCTCACTTGCACGACCTTTGTCTGAGAAGTGTACGTGCAGTGCATGGTAGATAGTTGCGCCTGTTTATTGGCCAAGGCATTCCCCTTACTATTTTTGTCGCGCACTTATATAATTTAAAAGCCAGAATTATGAATGTGTGATTTTCTCTGATTTTTTTTGCATATTTCCTCTCGATCTTTCTTTTCTTTGTCATTACAACTGAACATCTGCGCTATAACTCACTTTTTCCCGTTTCATGTTTTTTTTTGTGATTCGCTACAATATCTAGTTTTAGACATACCTGTAAAATACCTCTTATGGACGAGGTTAATGGCCCGAGACCAACACGTTCGAGTCCATCAACCCAGGAATAACTAAGGAGAGCAGTAGTATCCCCTTTTCTGTTAGTTTTAGACATATAATTTGTCTATTTTTACATAGATCAGCTTTTTTTTATTCATGTTTTACGAGAAAATATTTTAATATTTTTTGGTTTTGTCGATTTCTCCTGGGAGAGTGGTTGTAACCTCCCCCAAAATAGTTATAAACCTTTCTCGTATTCATTCGAATCCGGTGGATAGGAACCGGTTCTCATCCATACGAAAAAACTATGTCTAGCATCGTATTATATCCAGCTTTCTACGAATATAGAAATGTACAATCATAAGATTAAAACCAGTTTTTTTAGCCGGTGCCTCCGGCACCTCGGGGCTAAAAAAACTAGTTTTAATCTCATATTAGTACTTTCTATATCCGCGGAAAGCCGTTTATAATACGATGCGAGAAATAACTATTCTAGGACCCTGTAATAGAGAACCATATCGGTTCAGCGGTTCGTGAGATCCCTAAGTACAGACAGACATCCTCTTACTTTTATATTTTTTTCAGATAAAAGACAATGGAGAAGAAAATAGAGGATTTTGTTGTCCATGGAGGCCGTCACACCGAGTACACTATCAAGTAAGTAAATCCGATTAATATCCGCTGGATTAGAACCGGTTCTCAGTCATATACTATCCGCATAATATCCGCGGAAAGCTGTCTATAATACGGAGCGATAAATAACTATGAAAATCATGGATTTTAAGGGATAAGACAATAGATGATTAATTTAATTATAGCCGTAATGATTATGAACAAAATATCCCTTCTGTAGATTAAGATTAAATTGTGGAAAAGTTTGAACACAGCTATCACAATACAATACAAATTTTTGAGCCAACAAATAACAAAATGTGGTTATAAAAGTACCAGTGTAATTTATAGTTCACTGTCCCTTCCCTTTCCCTAAAATAGTTATAAACCTTCCCTGGACCTATGAGAAGCTTTACTGCAAAGGAGAACCATATCGGTTCGGCGGTTAGCAAGATCTTTCTTTACAAACACACAGACATAAATGAAATCCTGTTACTTTAGTATCTATAATACAAAGTAGAACGATGTCTGTCTGTTTGTTTGTTTGTCTGTTTGTTTGTAGCGAAGGATCTTGCTAACCGTTGAACCGATCGGGTTCTCCTTTACAGGGTAGCTTCTCATAGGTCCCGGGAAGGTTTATAACTATTTTCTTGGGGGGTGGGACACCCCCAACCCCCCAAAAAAGGAAAAATACCCCCCCCCAAAAAAAAAAAAAAAAATTTTCTTTTTAAAACTAAAAATAAAATACCTAGTGAAGTCGACTAACCCCCCCCCCCCCAAAAAAAAAAAAAAAATTTTTCTTTTTTATTTTAAATCTAAAATACGAAAATTGGTTTGATCAAACCTCTTGGGGCAAAGCCCCTAGAGGCTAGGGGCGAATCCGCTAGTAAGGATAATAAAGTAACAGGATGTCTATCTGTTTTTTAAGAAAAAGAAGGAAAAAAAGAGGGGGAAGGGATTTTTTCTAGGGGTGATTTCTCTTCTTAGGAGGCTGATTGTACCTTTCTCTTAAATAGCTTCTCTGTAAAGGAGAACCATATCGGTTCTGCGGTTAGCGAGATCTTTTGGTACACACACAGATATCCTGGTACTTTCAATATGCAAGATTGTTTCTAAACCGATTACCTATTTTCACTTGAGTAGAACTGGTTCTAACTATTACTGAAAAATCATGTATCGTAACGTTATTACATACAGTTTGTTTAATTTTACTAAAATTAAATTAAAAATCATGAAATTAATACCCAAGGTCCTGGCTAACAAAACTGGTTTAAATCTTAACATTTTTCATTTTAATATCCGCGGAAAGCTGTCTATAGTAAGTGGGAAAAACGCGAATTTCTCGGCTGCTATTTAAGATAAACGGCTGAAATTTTTTGTGAATATTCCCTATTAACCTTGAAGTATACAATTTACTGTCTGTCCGTCTGTCTTTCTCGGACGGTCATCCTATTATACAAAGTAGTAGGTACTATGTCTGTTAGTCTATCTGTCTGAAGCTTAAGATCTCGGTAACCGCTGAACCGATTGGGTTCTACTCTTCTGGGAATTATATACCTACTGGTTCTGTGGCTATTTTCTTGGGGGATGGGACACCCCCCCTCCCAAATAAAAATAACCTTTTTTAGGAAGGTAGGTACCTAAATTTTTTTTTTATTTTTTTTTCAATTACCTCTTGGGGGCAAATAAAATGATCTAAAACCCCAATGATATTTGACAGAATGACCCATTTTTTCAGGTACATTAGTCAACTGTTGGAAAAAGATTCTGGCTTTCCCTCGCACCTGGTCGACGCGCTGCTCTCCATCAGAAGCCATGCGGAACAGGCATATAGAGTACTCATTATGAATTGGTACCCAAAGTTTCATAAATTGGTACCCAGAACTTTATAAAATGGTACCCAAAAAAAATGACAGAGAGTCAGAGAGGTCTAAATAACAACCTAAAAATTGTAAAAAAAAATCTCCCATCAACTTTTTGTAAAATCCACGAAATAAGAAATAGTTAAGAAAGAGAGATTTTTAATTTCTTTTTACAATTTTTAATTTTTTCGTAGTTTTTTTTTAGCTTATTTGGCTAGGTGGCTTCGGGCGCGTAGCTAGGCAGGCCAGAGAGCTGCAACGGCCATGCTCATTATTAACAGTTGAGGCTATCTTCTTGAAGTAATGGTCTTGAGGCTATTTTATCCGAGAATATTTTGTCAAAATCCATTTTACGTAATCTGTATCAGGTAAAATCCGTAAAGGTTGTGAGTTTTAAGGTAAAAAACAGTAGTAGAACGATGAAAAATTATGTTATTTTTTTAATTTGTCTATAGTTCTATTCAATAATAAATGCACATAAAATACTACTATTTTTGAGCCTTAAACCACACACCTTTACGGATTTTATCCTCAACCTTCTTTTCCCTTTATGTACAATTTGTACATCTCCAATTTCCCCTCTTGTAGATTGAAATTAGTGGTTTAAACGTTTGGACACTCAACTTAATGAATCAACTAATCAAAATTGATTAAAGTCCCAGAAGTTGTCAAGCCAATGAATAAGAAAATGTCATTATAAAACTTTGAGGACTAGGGTAATAACCAGCCCATTGTCCCCTCCCTCCCTGGTATAAACTACTTACATGATAGTACATTAGAGTACCCAAAGTATACTAGAGTACCCAAAGTACACTAGAGTACCCAAAGTACACTAAAGTACCCAAAGTATACACTAGAGTACCCAAAGTACACTAGAGTACCCAAAATACACTAGAGTACCCAAAGTACACTAAAGTACCCTAAGTACACTAGAGTACCCAAAGTGCACTAGAGTACCCAAAGTACACTAGAGTACCCAAAGTACACTAGAGTACCCAAAGTACACTAGAGTACCTAAAGTATACTAGAGTACCCAAAGTATTCTAAAGTACCCAAAGTACACTAAAGTACCCAAAGTACACTAGAGTACCCAAAGTACACTAGAGTACCCAAAGTACACTAAAGTACCCAAAGTACACTAGAGTACCCAAAGTACACTAAAGTACCCAAAGTACACTAGAGTACCCAAAGTACACTAGAGTACCCAAAGTATACTAGAGTACCCAAAGTACACTAGAGTACCCAAAGTACACTAGAGTACCCAAAGTATACTAGAGTACCCAAAGTACAACTAAAGTACCCAAAGTTCCCTCCCTCCCTGTGTATGACGTACTCTATACTCTGCAGGACAAACAAAACTATCTCAGCCTACAAGCTTTCATAACTGCACAGGTAACCAGACTAATATCCGCTGGATTAGAACCGGTTCACAGCTATTCTATCCGCATAGTATCCGCGGAAAGCTGTCTATAATACGGAGCGATAAAATTTCTATAACATCCAGGGATCTAAAGGGATAAGACAATGGTAGATAAATTGAAGTAAATCCACTATGATACACAAAATTACCTCTTCTGTAGATTACATTTATTGGTTGAAACGTATGGAGACTCAACTTTCTCAATCAAAATTCAATAAAGGTCCCAAAGTTGTTAACGTAAAAAGAACTTTAATATAAAAATTTGGGGACTAGTGTAAATAACAGCCCAATGTCCCCTCCCTTTATGCGTGCAATCAAAGATAACAATATTGCATAGCCCAATTGACAACCAAAACTTTGACTGAAAGTTTTTCTTGGTATTTGGAAAACTACAAGGTAGAATTTGTGTATTTCAAATAGCAGCCGAGAAAATCACATTTTCACCTTTGGGTTATGGATTGGCTTATTTCTAGCTTCAAACCTTGCGGGCCCTAATCCTGTGGTACACTAATCCTGTGTGGCTACCCTGTACCTAATATAACCTAACCTAACCAAACCTAAATTCACAATATAAACACGAAGAAGAAAAACTACTCCACTATATTAATATTCTAAACTAGCGGATACGCCTCTAGAGGCCTCTAGGAGCATTTGAAGAGAGGAGAGCTGAATTTGATAAAATAGTTAATCCTTCCATGGACCCATGAGAGTCTTCCCTGTAAAGGAGAACCATAAGTTGGATCAGCAGTTAGCGAGATCCTTCGGTACAGACAAACTGATTCTGTTAAGGATTTTAAGGATTAATTGCTCGACTTAGCACTTAGAGGTTAACCACCTTTTTAAAAGCGAAGCTTTTCTATAATTAGGGTCGGTCAGTCCGTCCGTCAGTCAGTCCGTCCGTCCGTCAGTCCGTAACGGTTAGCTCTTTTCGTTAAGTTAGGCATGTTAGAGTTGTCCTATCGATTTCAAACTTTTGTTTTGTTTAGGAATCCAAACGACAAGACAACAAGGATGAAACAGACCTTCGTGATCAGCTAGACCTAGATCTTTCTTCTAAGGTAAAGCTTTCCTTTTAAAAAAGTAACAGGTTTGTATGTGTGTGTGTATGTGTGTAAATGGACCTAGATCTTTCTTCAAAGGTAAAGCTTAGGTACCTAATAAAAAAGTAAGTTGATGTATGTTTGTGTGTGTGTGTGTGTGTGTTTGTAAATGGACCTAAACATTTTGATTTTTGACAAAGGTAAAGCTGTCGTCCGTTTAAAAAAGTAACACGATGTATCTTTGCGTGTCTGTGTGTTTGTGTGTGTGAGTGTCTGTGTGTGTAAATTTGTGTATGTGTGTGTGTGTGTGTGTGTATGTATGATGATTAGGTATAGCCAACATGCGAAATAAATCTAAAATGGTATTTTGGGGACAGATACTAATAGTCTTTTTTACGAAGCGTTGCCCCCTAAAACAACGAAAAAAATCAGCTGAGAAATAAAAATTATCTTCCTTTTAAAAACGAGAAAAGTACCAATATTATAAGGCTAAACCGTTAATCTATAATACAAAGTAGAACGATGTCTCTCTGTTTGTACCGAAGGATCTCGCTAACCGCTGAACCGATATGGTTCTCCATTACAGTGTAGCTTCTCATAGGTCCTGGGAAGGTTTATAGCTATTTTGTGGAAGGTTACCTCCACCATACCAACAGAAAACGCTATAAATTCAAAAAATATATTGCGCCACATATATAGAGATTTATACAGCTGATCTGATTGAAAAGAAAACATTTTATGTGCCCCTAGAGGCCTCTAGGTGGCGTAGCTGCTATTGATGAATAAATCAATTATTTTATTTTCAGGAGCCTAAAACTGCTCAGTCCTTTCTTCAAGACGAGAAAGAGGTAATAATAACGGATACCTATATAAGATAAAAAATCTTTTCGGCCAAAAAAATCAGCTAAGTATTTATCTGACAGCTTAGTAACTTCACAGCTGCACAACAAAACTGGGTTAAATCTTATAATTTTTCATTTTAAAATCCGCGAAAAGCTGTTTATGTTACGATTTAGGCGAATGCAGCCGCGGTGCATTAAAAACTGGATATAATACGATACGATACATGATTTTTCAGTATGGCCTAGAACGGTTTCTAATCCAGCGGACATTAATCGGTTTCGAAGCCATACTGAAAATATATTTCTCCTTGTATGTGTTTTTATTATTATCGTATAGTATTATAGACAGCTTTCCGCGGATATAATGCGGATAGTATTCTTAGAACCAGTTCTAATCCAGCGCATTTTAGGCCGCTGCAGCCACGGTGCAGCCAGTGGGATCTGGTGATGATCTGTTCCTGTTGGAGGTAAGTCAATCCGTCTGTCTGTCTGTCCATCTGTCTGTTTGTTTGTCAGTCTTTCTGTTTGTCCGTCTGTCTGTCTGTTTGTCTGTCTTTTTTACTGTTTGTCTGTCTGTCTGTTTGTCTGTCTGTTTGTCTGTTTGTCTGTTTGTCTGTCTGTCTGTCTGTCTGTCTGTCTGTTTGTCTGTCTGTCTGTCTGCCTGTCTGTCTGTCTGTCTGTCTGTCTGTCTGTCTGTCTGTCTGTCTGTCTGTCTGTCTGTATGTCTGTCTGTCTGTCTGTCTGTCTGTCTGTCTGTCTGTCTGTCTGTCTGTCTGTCTGTTTGTCTGTCTGTTTTTCTGGCTGTATGTCCGTCTGTGCGTTCGTCTCTCTGTCTTTCATTCTGTCCGGCCATCTGTCAGTTTGTCTGTCTGTCTGTCTTTCTGCTTGTCTATCTCTTTGCCTGTCCGCCTGTCTGTCTGTCCCTAAGTCCCTCCCTCCATCTAAACTTAATAAGCAGAGAATTATTTTGTAAGTCTGAACAAGATTATAGATAAAAACGATTTTATTTTAGAGATGCCTTATTTATAATACTGTACCTTGTTGTCCTAGGAATCATTATTCCAAAAATCAGATAAACAGGATAATTTAATTATACTATTGGTACAAAATTTATTGTTAAAAAAAGTAAAAAAAAATCTGCATGTTTTAAATGGATGTACGTACGGACGATTATAGAGTAGCTATTCTTCTTAAATCATACCTAACTGTTAAAGGAATCATCATGCAAAGTTTAAAATACCTCGATAGGACAAATCTAACATGCCTAAATTAAAAAAAAGCTATCTGTCTCGGACGGACGGACGTACGGACCTATCCTAATTATAGAAAAGCTTTGCTTTAAAAAAAACACACCTGTTTATAAAGGACTGCACAGCTTTTATACATATAGTATAATCCTTGTAATAAAGTAACAGGATGTTTGTCCGTCTGTCCCTTAAGATCTCGGCAACCACTGAACCGATCGGATTCTACTCTTCAGGGAATATGCCTATTGGTCCTTTCGTGGTTTTAGGCTATTTTCTTGGGGGGTGGGAAACCCACAACCCCTCCAAAAACAAATAAATTTCCTTGACATTTTTTTGTGGCAGTTATTTCAAAATAAATGGCAGCACCAGAAATTCTTAACTTTTTTTTAAATTACCTCTTAGGGCAAAGCCCCTAGAGGCTAGGGGCAAAGCCTCTAGTCCTTATAATAAAGTAACAGGATGTTTGTGTGTTTGTCTGTTTTACCGAAGGATCTCGCTAACCGCTGAACCGATCGGGTTCTCCTTAACAGGGTAGCTTCTCAAAGGTCCCGGAAAGGTTTATAATTAATTAGCTAAAACCATAACTAACACCATCAATCGGCGAAAAAAAATATTTTTGGTAAATAGCTGAATTTAAAATGGCTTGAAAAGAAATAATTTTACCTTTACGTGTCCCTAGATGCCTCTAGGGGCATAGCCTCCAGTCCTATGGTATAAAGTAGTAATGAGTTTTGTCTAAAGTAGGTAAAGATTTTGGAAATTGCTGGTCAGAATTTTCAGTGAAGCTTTATTAATGTTTCCTTGGTTTGGTTTTAGGCTATTTTACTGATATCTTCCACTCTTTCCTAGAGGTTAGGGACGAAGCTTCTAGTGTATGGATGTAGAATGGATGTAGAATGGATGTAGAATATACGTGGAAATATTGACAGGGGAAAAATTCTCTTCAATTTTGCTTGCTAACATGGAACTCATTAATTGGTTAGTTTGTTCATACAGTAGGAGGGGAGAGGATGGGGTTTGGAAGGGTTGAATTGTTATTTTAGCCCGCTGCGTGTTTCCCTTTAGAGGCCTTTAGGAGGGGAGAGTTTAATTCGATAACCCAATTTTTTAATTTAGATTTAAAATAAAGTTTTTATGTCAATTATAGTTTATGAAAAAAATTTGTGGGGGGTTAATTTTTATTTAGGTGCGATTTCTCTTGCGATGTAGTACACATACTCCCCCAAAATAGTTATAAACCTTCCCAGGACCTATAACAAGCTACCCTGTTAAAGCGATTAGCAGGATCATTCAGTACAAACAGACAGACATACCTCCTGTTATTTTATTTTAAGGGTTAAATGCGGGGCTACCCAGTAACCAATATACCTGAAGGAAAAAACGAACCAACAAAAAAACTATGTTTTTAATTTAATTTTCAAATTGCCCAGGGATCTAAAGGGATAAGACATTGGCCGATAAATTGATGTATATCCCCAATGATGATACACAAAATTACTCCATCTGTAGATTACTATTAGTTACTTAAACGTTTGGACACTCAACTTAATGAACCAACCAATCAAAATTTAATAAATGCTCCCAAATTTGTTAAGCCAATGAATAAGAAAATGTTCTTTAAAAACGTTTGGGACTAGTGTAAGAAACAGCTGAGCTCAATGTCCCCAGAAATGCCCATAATTTTTTTTTTTTTGATCAAATTTCAAGCGCTTTTATGGACGTTGTAATTCTTGTATTTAAACATATGCTATTTGATAATTATTAAAAGCGAAACTTTTCTATAATTAGGGTCGGTACATCTGTCCGTAACGGATAGCTCTAAAAGTTAATTTTGGCATGTTAGAATTGTCTTAGCGATTGTAAACTTTGCATGGTGATTCCTGTATTAGTTAGGAAAAAGCGTAGCAACTCTATAATCCATACCAGAATGTCCGTACATCCCTTAAAAACATGTTGATTTTAACTTGTTTTATAACAACTTTTTATGTTATATAATTATCCTATTTATCCAATTTTTGGAATACTGATTCCTAGAACAACAAAGTATGATATTATAAGCGAAGCATCTCTGTAATAACGGCCTAATCCTGCATTTTACAGTATTGCTAAAAATTTGTTTAGACTTATACATTTATAATCTGCTTATTCCGTTCTGATACTGTACAAGTGTTAATGTTCGTTTGTCCTACCGTTTCAGAGCATCGCTTTTATGGATGTTGTCATCCTTGTTAAACCTATATGTTTGAAACACTTTATTTTTTTTTCAATAGTTAGATTTCTCTTTTGTGATGTATGAAATTTTCAGTGAAGATTCCTATAACATATTTAACATTGTTTTGTCCGTCTTTTTGTATGTCATGGGCTGTTTATTACACTAGTCTCCAAAGTTTTATAATAACATTTTCTTATTCGTTGGCTTAACAACTTTGTCGGCTTAATTTGTTGGTTCTTAAGTTGATTGTCAAAACGTTTAATCCACTAATTGTAATCTACAAAAGGGGTAATTTTGTGTATTGGCCATTGTATTGTTTTAGTAGCGAAGCTACTCTATGATTCACTTTCACTGTTTGTCCGCCCTTCCGTCAGTTAGAGCGTAATTCAATTGGGGATGGGGGGGGGGGGATGTGCTTTGTAAATGCGACTTTATTGGCTTTTATTTAAGATAGACGGCTGATTTTTTGTGTGTAAAGATTTCCTATACTAATGAGTATCCAGTATGTAATATACTTTGTCCGTCGTCCTGCCAGTCATGCTACTAAATATGAATATATCTGTAATAGAAAGTAGAATGATGTCTCTCTGTCTGTCCGTCCCATAAGATCTCGGTAACCACTGAACCGATTGATTTCTACCCTTTAGGGAATATACCTACTGGTCCTGTGTTGGTTTTAGGTTATTTTCTTGAGGGGGGGGGGGGGACACCCTTACCCTTCCAAAAATTTTTTAGGAATAT
>NC_137274.1:1325013-1462513 GCF_053477335.1 Acartia tonsa | reverse complement strand
TGTTTGATTATGAATATAAACAGAGGTATATTTATTTATATTTTAAGGGGGGGGGGGGGGTGACACTTTTAAAACCAAAACTAAAAGTCAAAGGAAAGAGTTACAGCACTCAAAATTTGGCTCAGTCGCTTTAAACAGGAACTGTAAAGTAACGGCGGCGGAACTATCGCCGAAACCCGCATTCGCTAAAATTAATTTGTCTTTCTCGCAAAATTTGACAATTTTAATCATCTGAGACAACTTATTTTCAAAATTGTTTCATTTGCAGGAAAAGACAAAACAATTACGGCGGAAAACGATCATTTTTGGCGGTAGCAGCGGTTCCGCCGCCGTTTCCTCACAGTTCTACATTTCATCTCTTTAAAGCAACTGGCATGCCAAATTTCAGTGCTGTAACTCTTTTATATTACCTAGTTGAGTTTTAGTTTTGGTTTCATAAGGTGTCACACCCGCCCCCCCCCCTTTTTTTCTTATATTTTGATTCTAAATTTGATTTTTAAGAAAGGTTTTCTAGTTATTGTCAGTTATTGCACTAGTCCCCAAAGTTTTATAATAACGTTTTCTTATTCGTTTGCTTAAGAACTTTGGGGACCTTTGTTGAATTTTGAATGATTGGTTCATTAAGTTGAGTATTCAAACGTTTCAACCACTTATTTTAATCTAAAGAAAGGGCAATTTTGTGTATAATCATTGGGGAAGAAAATCAATTTATCTGCCATTGTCATATCCCTTTAGATCCCAAAATTTTTCTTATATTTGATTCTAAAATTGATTTTTAAAGAAGATTTACTAGTTATTGTATATTTATAAAATAAAACGGATTTTCAAGTTCTAACTCAAACTGTGTCATAACTGAAGACACAAAAATAGATTTAACTTCAAATTAAATATTAACATTTTTTCTAGTATTGCTTCGAAACCGGTGGATTAGAACTGGTTATAAGCCACACTCAGAAATCATGTATAGCATCTAATTACAGACAATTTTCCATGAATATTAAAATGAAAATCATAAAAACAGATTTGTTAGCCTGGGCCTTTGGCCACACGGGGCTAACAAAATAGGTTTTAGTCTTTTAATTTTAATATCCAAGGAAAGCTGTCGATATTGATACGATGCGATAAAAAAAACCAATTTTATAGTTTGGCTTACCTTAGCTGATTTTCATCAGTTTTTTTTTGTAATGAAAATTCAAATTAAAACAAGGATGACAACATCCATAAAAGTGAAGCTCTGAAACGGTAGAACAAACGAATAATAATACTTGTAGAATAATCAAAATATAAACGTATAAAAGTATTTTTGCTGAAAAACTGCTTAATTACAGGATAATGTTTAAGGACATACTTACATTTTTAGGAATTGATTATAGAGAAGCTTCTCTTACAACATTGTACTTTATTGTCCCAAAAATCAGTATACAAAAAATCAGATCAATCGGATAGTTAGAACAAATAAAAATTAGTTGTTAAAAAAGTTAAAAATTAACATGTTTAAAATGGACGTACGGACATTTTGGTAATGATTATAGAGTTGTTACGCTTTCTAAATTGTACCTAACTGCTAAAGGAATCACCATGCAAAATTTGAAATCGATAGGACAATTCTAACATGCCTAAATTAATGAAAAAAGATATCCGTTCCGGACGGACGGACCGACCCTAATTATAGAAAAGCTTCGCTTTCAAAAAATGTTCTAAATGAAAAAGCAAAATCCTCTAAAAGAAAAATGCTTCGTATAAAAATGTATATTATTGTATTTTATAAATTTATACATAAAATGTTTGATTAAGTTAAAAATATGAAAGAAGGTTTTTTTTATGAAAAATTAGCTGTCTTGGAGGGAGGGGACATTGGGCTGTAAATTACACTAGTACCCAAAGTTTTTACATCAATTTATCTTATTCGTTGGCTCAAGAACTTTGGGTACTTTTATTTGATTACGCTTGTTTGTTGTCAAATTTCAATTAATAATTTTAAATTACAGTAAAGGGGTAATTTTGTTTCCTATCACAGGGGATGTACATCAATATCTCGTATTCATTCGAATCCAGTGGATAGGAACCGGTTCTCATCCATACGAAAAAACTATGTCTAGCATCGTATTATATCCAGCTTTTAACGAATATAAAAATGTACAATCATAAAATTAAAACCAGTTTTTTAGCCCCAAGGTGCCGAAGGCACGGGATAAAAAATATTATATATCAGCGGAAAGCTGTTTATACTACGATGCGAGAAATAACTATTGGATACCAGTTTATAAAACTTTGGATACCATCAGTGGCGTGCGAAGCACTTTGTCTAGGGGGGGGCATTTTGAAGATTTTGTAAAATTTTGCCCCCCCCTAAATCAAAGTGCCCCGGGGGGGCACTTTGCTTTAGGGGGGGGCATTTTGATTATATGTATTAATTTTAAATAAGGGCGTTTTAAGGGGTGGGATTATTTGATTGTGGGCCTTCTAGTCCTTATCCCTTCTTCCCCATCCCTATTTCCTATTTATATCCCCCATCTTCCCCCCCCCCCATCTCTTCTCCCCCATCCCTTCTCCCCACCCTGCAATGACCGAAGGGAAGGGAGCTAGAAAGCATCTTCAAAAAAAAAGTACAGAAGATAATTTAACCTTCCCCCCCCCCCCCACCACAAAACATTTTTTTATGGATGGAAGGGGATGTTGTAAAATCTCAGCAGGAAGGATGAATAACCCCAATAAAAAATTTTTTTTTTTGGGGGGGAGATAAAAACACTCATTTTGGAAATAATTTACCAAAAATTAACCTAATATGTAAAACTGATTTTAAATATTTCTTTATTGTATGACAACAGAGATGACAACATCTTTAAGTAGCAAAGCACAAAAAATCATTAATAAGAATACAGACAAGTAGATTTAAAGAGCATCCTTTGAAATAGATATATATTTTAGGTAGAAAAAGTCACAAATCCTTTTTCTGTATGTTGTGTGATGACAGTCAAAGTAAATTACATACTGGATGCTCGAAACAGCGAGAAATTTTATTTTTTTAAATATTATAATCCACAAAAAAAATTTATCGTACCTAAAAACCAAAGATATAAAGAACTATATAAAAAATAAAAAAAATTACTTGTCCTTTCATCTACAGATATAAAAAATCTCTTAGAAATATGGAAAACTTTGGGGTATAGTCTCTTTTGTGGCAACCCCTCTTAAGGGGCATTTCGTCGTATTTTCATAGTATCTTTTAATAGGTTATTCTAGGTTAAGTTAGGTCAGGTGATTTCCCCGCAGGGTTAGGCAATTAGCCCCGCAGGAGCTATAAATAGGTGAAAAGCTACTGTGAAAATATGATGAAATGCATCTTAAGAGGCAATGTCACAAAAGAGACTATACCCGAAATTTAAAAGATACAAAAATAGCCAAAAACGTTCTGAAAAGCAGTCTGACCTCCATGAATTTTTAATAGTTAATTATACTCCATAATAATGGGAATGTTAACATTAAGTTTTAGCCTTCTATCTTTAATTGCAGTTGAAAAAATCACATTTCCCACTTAGCATCACGTACTGACAGCCATAGTGAATTATAGAGAAGCTAAAAAGTTATATCAAAATACCCTACCCTCTTTAAATGGCACTTTAAAACTCTGTTAATTTTTGATTAAGTGGTGTTTCCAAGGATTTATAAGGGCGGTGCGTGAAGCGCACCTAAAAATATTTACTCCCCCTTTGAACTAAAATCAATTAAAGACAACAAGAGTGGCGTATTTTATCAAGTTAGGAATATAGAGTGTAGTTAGTTTTAAGGGTTTTTAATGAAAATTGCCATAAAAAAAACATGTCTTTTTGTAAGTGTATGTACACAAAAAAATGATAAACTTATCCTGAAAATAATATGACATCATATATAGTTATTCATTTAGACAGACATACAGTGTTGAGAAAAAGGCTTAGATAAATATCAACGCTGTTTCTTTTTTATATAAATAACTTTTTGATTAAATATTTGTTGTTTACACATGTTTTTATAAAAATAAAAACAAAATATACAATGTGTTAAAAAGCAGAAACCATTTGGAAGGGCGCGAAGCGCAAATTTTTTTTTTCAAATATGCAGGGAGGGAAGGGTTTTTGGGCTATTTATTACACTAGTCCCCAATATTTTATATAAAATTTTCTTATTCATTGGCTCAACAACTTTGGGGACTTTAATGGAATTTTATTGGTTGGTTAATTAAGTCGAGTTTCCATACATTTCATCCACTAATTGTAATATATATAAGGGGTAATTTTGTGTATCATTATTGGGGATGTATAAAATTTCTTTGGTAAAAAGTTTATATTATACAAAATAAAATACTTCCTATTACCTGGTTTGTTATGTTCAGTGAAAAAAGATTATAACCTAATTTCTACACTAATTAAAAAATTTGGTAAGGTCAAATGAATAGTAACTGTCTGTTTGGCGCGAAGCGCCAAAATTTTTTGTTGTTGAGTATTTCTTGATCTTTTTTTTGGGAAACTGGGATAGTTTTGCTTTTTGTAGAGTAGGGGGCAAAAAGGGGCATTTTTGTTGACCAGGGGGGGGCAAAATGGGGCATTTTTCAACATTTAGGGGGGGGCAGGGGGGGCGGTTGCTAGGGGGGGCAGGGGGGGGCGTTTTGGTCGCTAGGGGGGGGCGATTGCCCCAAATGCCCCCTTCGGTTCGCACGCCACTGGATACCATTTTATAAAACTTTGGGTAACATTTTATAAAACTTTGGATACCAGTTTATAAAACTTTGGGTACCAGTTTATAAAACTTTGGGTACCAGTTTATAAAACTTTGGGTACCAGTTTATAAAACTTTGGGTACCAGTTTATGAATCTTATCCCTGCCTTCATATTTCTAACTTAATCTTTGTAATTCATACAGAAAACAAAATTTCTAGTATGGCTTCGAAACCGTTTCATATCCGCTGGATTAGAATCGGTTCTCAGCCATACGGAAAAAATCATGTCAAGCATCGTGTTATAGACAATTTTCCATGAGTTTTAAAATAAAAATCACAATATTAATGGTTTGCTAGACCGGGCCTTCGGCCCCCTTGTTGCTAACAAAACTGTTTTTTATATTACAATTTTTTATTTTAATATCCACGGAAAGCTGTCTATGAAACGATGCGATAAATTACTATTAAAGATTTTGATTTTTATAATTATATTATTTTTATGTTAATACATATATTGTTACATGTAAAGGTAGGTCAATTCTAGATAATTTTCAATTGATATATATGGGTATAGTCTCTTTAGTGGCAACGCCTCTATAGGGGCGTTTAGTCGTATTTTCATAGTAGCTTTCCTCCTACTTCTAGCCTCTGTGGGGGGCTATAACTCTGCGGGGCAATCACCTAACCCAATATAACCTAAATTAACCTATCAAAAGCAATTTTAAAAATACAACGAATCGCCCCTTAAGAGGCGTTGCCACAAAAGGGACCATACCCGATATACATATTTATTCAAGGAGTGAAGGAAATCCCTTTATCGTGAAAATACCCCCTCGGGCCCTCCCCCCCCCCCCCTCCTCCAGGGACGTCCAAGCTTTTGATTTTGATTTTAGGGGTTTCTGGAAGGACGTTAATCTAGTGTGTTTTCTTTTTATTTTGAAGGGAGTAAAATTAGGGGTTTCATAGTTTGAGGGGGGTTAAAACACCCCTTTGTCTATGTCTTCTCCCCCCCCCGCATGTTTTAAAATGGACGTAAGGACTTACCAGTAACGATTATAGAGTTGCTACGCTTCTAGATCATGCCTAATACTTATAGGAATTAATGATTATAGAAAAGCCTCGCTTTTGAAAAGGTGGCAATAAGGGGGGGGGGGGTAAGGTATTTTCACTATGGCGGCCGGATAGATCTTACTCCTAATATTTCTACTAGGGATGGGCCGGATATCCGGCTATTTTCAATATCTAGCCGGATAACGGATACCTATTGAAATTATCTTGATACCGGATATCCGGCTGATTTCTAATGCCGGATATCCGGCCCAACCCAATATTTCTACACACCTGTTATTATTATTATTGTTGTTGTACATTTATACCAGTTCATTTATATTATCCAGGGAGGGAGGGGATATTGGACTCTATGTAAATAACACTGGTACCCAAAGTTTTATAGATTTCTCATTTATTGGTTTAAAAACTTTGGATCCTACCTATTGTTGTTAAAATTCTGATTTGATTTATGTTCTAACTTGTCAGCCAATAATTTTGATGAAGAAATTTGTTTATCCTCATTGGGAGTGTTGTACATTAATTTACTGTCCATTGTCCTATCCCTTAAGATCCCTGTTGTGTATTCCAGACACCATGTTGGAGGCCTACAAGGATTTGATTGGCAACTTTGCCACCGGCTGCACAATAGGTAGGTAATTTCGCGCCAAAATTTTTACGCTTTTTTTGGCGCCAAAACAGGCTCCCTAACAAAGACGACAAACAAGGATGACAACATCCATAAATAGCAGAGCTCTAAACTAAGACGGTGGAACTTACGGATATTCAACACTTGAAAAGCGATAGGTTATTCGGAGGCCTACAAGGATTTGATTGGCAATTTTGCCACCGGCTGCACAATAGGTAGGTAATTTCGCGCCAAAATTTTGGCGCCAATTTTTTGGCGCCAAAAAGAAAACATGTATTTTTTGTCAAACAAGGATGACAACATCCATAAATAGCAGAGCTCTAAAGACTAAGACGGTGGAAAACTAACGGACATTTAACACTTGAAAAGCACTTGTTATTTGGAGGCCCACAAGGATTTGATTGGCAATTTTGCCACCGGCTGCACAATAGGTAAGTTCGCGCCAAAATTTTTACACATTTTTTGGTGCAAAATTTTTTACGCATTTTTTGGCGCCAAAACATGCTCCCAAATGAAGACATTTATTTTTTTGTCCAACAATAATGACAACATCCATAAATAGCAGAGCTCTAAAACTAAGACGGTGGAAAACTAACGGACATTTATCACTTGAAAAACAGAAGGTTATTCGGAGGCCTACAAGGATTTGATTGGCAATTTTGCCACCGGCTGCACAATAGGTAATTTCGCGCCAAAATTTTTACGCACTTTTTGGCGCCAAAAAAGAAAACATTTTTTTTTGTCAAACAATGATGACAACATCCATAAATAGCAGAGCTCTAAAGTCTAATACGGTAGAACTAACTGACATTTAACACAAAAGCTAAAGGTTATTCGGAAGCCCACAAAAATTTGATTGGCAACTTTGCCACCGGCTGCAAAATAGGTAATTTCGCGCCAAAATTTTGGCGCGAATTTTTTGGCGCCAAAAAAGAAAACTTTTTTTGTCAAACAAGGATGACAACATCCATAAATAGCAGAGCTCTAAAACTAAGACGGTGGAAAACTAACGGACATTTAACACTTGAAAAGCAAAAGGGTATTTTGAGGCCCACAAAGATTTGAATGGCAACTGTCTGTCTGTCTGTCTGTCTGTCTGTCTGTCTGTTTGTCTGTACTTTACTAAGAAATGGGTATATACTATATTGACAATCAAAGGAATCTTCACCAAAAAAATGGCTGTACGATTAAAAGAAATTTGCGCCCTAAAACAAGGATGACAAATCCATAAATGCTTAGTAAGACAAACAAACATAAACATATAAGTCTAAACAAAATTGTATATGGCCATAATATTATTATAAAATGGTTGCAAATTGCTTAATTACAGGATATTGTTTTGCTTCCCATATAAAATTGTACCTTGTTGTTCTAAAAAATCTTTATTCCAAATTAATAAGATAATTATACCATACAAAATGTTGTTAAAATGTTTGAAATAGACGTACAGACTTTTTGATAAAGATTAGACAGACAGACACTCTGCTACTTTAGGATACATAATTTTTCCAATTTTTTCTTTTTTTCAGTTATGTTTTTATCTGGCCTGGAGATGTGTGCAAAATTTTATAAAAATAAGGTACCTACCTATGTTTATTTTTTTCATTATGGTTGTGCTGGATACTGGATACCGGATATCCGGCTGATTTATTATTTCGGATATCCGTTATCCGGCCAAATATCTGGCCAACGTTCGATATCCGGCAAATTACCAGTTATCCGGCCGGATAACTGGATCATAAGAAATTGGATATTGAAAATGTCCGGGTATCCGGCCCAACCCTAGTCTTCATTATGATGCGGGTTTAGGCCACGATCCGCCACCTTCAATACCCTATTTCCCAGAGAGAGAGAGAGGGGACAATGGGCTGTTTATTACTCTAGTTATAAAGTTTCATAATAACGTTTTCTAATTCCTTTGGGAACTTTAGTGAATTTTGATTGGTTAATTCATTAGGTTGAGTGTTCAAACGTTTTTACTCGTATTTTTAATGTACAGAAGGGGTAAATTTGTGTATCATCACTAGGAATGTACATCAGTTTATTAGCCATAGTCTTATTCCTTTAGATCCCTGCCTATTTCCTGATAACTTTAATTGAAACTTTGGGGTATAATTTTTCGGTACACCGACAAACGTCCTAATGCGACAAAAATCCTAAACGACAAACCTCCTAAACGACAAACGTCCTAAAGGGACAAACTTCCTAATGCGACATCTCTTTAGTAAAACGTCCTAAAAATTTTCAAAAATTATGAAATAAAAAAAATCTTCCAAATTTAAGGACAAAATCCTCTAATTATAAAAATATTTAACAATATCAAATTCAAAATGGCGATAAAACACAGGAAAAAATATTTTTTTAAATCGAATAACTTTAACCATAGGATAAATTTTACAAATCTGCATTAAAAAAAATATCTATTTCCTTTTATTTTAGAACATTTTAAAATTAAATTTGGAAGATTTAATTTTTGAAAAAAAAATTAGGACGTTTTACTTAAGAGATGTCGCATTAGGACGTTTGTCGTTTAGGATGTTTGTCGTTTAGAAGGTTTGTCGCATTAGGACGTTTGTCGTATTAGGACGTTTGTCGGTGTACCAATTTTTCTACTGTAAAACTATTTTCTAGTATTGCTTCGACACGGTCTAATATTTCGTTGGATAAGAATCGGTTTTAGCTAGAGGGTCCAAAGGCCCGGGCTAACAAAACTGGTATCCATTTTATCATTTTTATTTTATTATTTGTAGAGCATTATTTGTAAAAGGATGCTATACACGATTTATTTTAGTATGGCTAAGAACTGGTTATAATCCAGCGGATATCGATCGGTTTGAAAGCCATACTGGAATATTTGTTTGTAGACATTTTGTTGGGGTTGTTATGGCTCCGAAACCGATTAATATCCGCTGGATTAGAACCGGTTCTCAGCCATGCTGAAAAATCATATATATAATCGTAATACGAATAAAAAGATGAAAATCACAATAATCATAGTTTTGTCCGTCTGGGCCTTCGGCTCCTCGGGTCAAATAATCCTATAATATTTCAATGTAATATCCGCGGAAACCTGTCTATAATACTATAATGCGATAAATAACTATTTTAGACGACGGGAGATATGTCACCCCTGAGTTTTCTAGTTGGAGTAGTTATGACTTTTGTTTGGTTCACATATGGAAAATTTAAAGGTAAAATCATATGTTTTTAAGTAACATGATGTTTGTCTGTCTGTTTGTCAATCCGTTTTTCTTTTTCTTTATATCAATATAATTAAGTCAGCTATAAAAGCGAAGGTTTTCTATAATTAAAGTCCGTAGTTTTGTCCGTACATCCGTAATTAAAAGCTCTATTCGTTAATTTAGACATGCTTGAATTATCCTAGCAATTTGAAACTTGGCATGACGATTCCTGTAACCTTGATTTACGATTAGAAAGCGCAACAACTATATAATCATTTTCAGAAAGTCTGTTGATTTATAAAATGTAGGATTTAAAAAAAAATCTTTAATATAATACCTATAGAATTAAATTATAATATTGTGATGTATAGTCCCTTTCTTCCTGACTTGAGAGCAATGTATGTATTTTGTATATTAGCTTTTAGTTCTTGTGTCAACCGTTTCGGAGCAAGACATTGCTCTGCAACTCGGCACGAACATAAAAGTGAATACTTGCTATTATATTTAATATTATTATTGTATGTTTAACTTGTCTTGAATTAATACACTTTATTAGAATATTTAGCTGTTTATTCTTACTATTGCTACGCGTCATTTTGGCGCAGTAGTGTAGTACAAATCTATAGCTCAGATTTTCTTTTAATTGTATTATTTCTTTTCTTTTTAGTTTGTTCAGGTATTTTTTGTGTTGGAACAATGGGCTTGACCATTGATGAGTGGAGGAAGTTGTCTCAGGATGAGAAGGACAACATGTGGGTGTCTCTGTTTAATTCTTTGAATAATAGAATTGATAATGTGGCGGCGGGGATGGCTGGGCGTGTATCGCCGCTGGAGAAGCATGTTAAGGAGTTGGCGGATAATGTTGATACCAACAGTGCTGCGGTTACAGGATTAGCTATTAGTATGGACGATTTCGAAGCTCAAACTGCTAATGAAAAATTTTGTTTCCTTGAACAAGAAAGTTTGGTGGTGTTGCCAACACTTTCTATGGACAATTTCAAAGCTCCAATTGCTAATGAAAAATTGTGTTTCCTTGAACAAGAAAGTTTGGTGGTGTTGCCAAACAGGTTAGGGGGGGGAGAGTGTATAGGTGGAGAGGACCAGGTAACAGTCAAGGAGATGGTGAACCAGGTCGAACCTCTGGAGGAGGAGAGACATGTGATGCTGGACCAGGTCGAATTCCTGGACCAGTTATGCTTGAAGAATGGAGAGATGGTGAACCAGGTCGAACCCCTGGTGAAGGAGAGATATGTGATGGTTAAGAACACCATGTCATCATTCTGTCCATTGAAGGACACCACGACACCATCCTGTCTAGTGAAGGACAACATGTGGGTGGAGGACACCAACATAATGTCCAGGGAAAGATATGTGCCGCCCTGGACATGTACTATGTTGGTGGAGGACACCATGAAAGGGGAAAAGGTGCCGCCCTGGACATTGCAGGACAACATGTGGGTGGAGGACACCAACATAATGTCCAGGGAAAGATATGTGCCGCCCTGGACATGTACTATGTTGGTGGAGGACACCATGAAAGGGGAAAAGGTGCCGCCCTGGACATGTATCAGCAGGGAGAGAAGGATAGACATGTGTTGTTAAAAATATATCCTTTTATAGTTTGTTTCTACAGGGAGACGAGGACAGTTGAGTATTGTTAAAAATTGTTAAAAATGTATTCTCTCTATTGTGTATTGATTAAACGAGTATTTCTTTCTACAATTTGCAGGGAAGAAGGATTTTCTCTACAGTTTTGGATTGTATCAGCAGGATATACATGTACTACGGCGATTTGACGGCGGTGTGGCGGCGATCGATTTTTGTAGTTTTGCAATTAAGATATCTATAATTGAATAAGTTTTGTATCTGATAGATTTGACGGCTTATAAAAATGTATAGAAGTTGTGCTTCTGGAAGTATTTTTGTTTAGGAAATAAAACTCGCAGATGTTATGTTGACATACAAATCATAGATTATTTGTGGAGCAACTTTTTCTAGAATGAACGAAAATTTATCTGCTATTGTTATATCCCTGTATATTACTGATCTTACTCGATTTTTTGGGAATGAACGTCAATTTATTTTCCATTGTTGTATCCATTGCTAATCAATGTAGATCTCTGATATTATTCGAATTAGTGGGATAAATGTTAATTTATCTGCCATTGTGGTGTCCATGCATAAGGTTAGAATTTATAACATATAATTTGGAAAGCGCTGACATTGTTTAAATAATAAGAAGAGAAACGAAGCAACTCTATAAAGTTTGTGATGGAAAATAATTTGATTTATGGTAATTATTTGAATTCTGGAAATATAACATTTTGTTAACTATTGAATACGAGTTTATGAGATTATGTTATTATGAAAATCAAAATATATGCATTTATTTTTTTTTTGGTTTGTTACACTGGAATTGGATATATTTATTTTTGTTTCAGACTATTGTGGTGTCTAACAGAGATAAGAATAATAAAAAATTGAAGATGGATTAATTTCAACGAAAATAGGAATACAATTTTGTAAAATTGTTAATGGAAGAAAATTGATTTTATTAAATGTTAATATCGTGATTTTATGAAAATTGGATAAAATTTGAAATTAGATACTTTAAAAAGTATTAGAATTTTGATGAAAGGCTGAAAATTGTTTTAAAAGTTGAATCAGTTATTATGGTTCTAAGTATTTAATTTTAAAACAATTATATTGCGGTTTATGTATAAATAAGAGTAAAGCTACTCTTAAGTTTATATGAATGGAAACAAAATATTTTGAATATGGTTAAAATGTGCTATGAATAATAACGATTGTACTTGCGTGAAGATAGATATGTGATCTTTGATCTGTGATATATTATTCATAGTACGAAATTTCTATTATAGATAGAACAGAAATTTTGTTTGTTTTGTTTTTGAATTTACGTTGATTTGGATTGATACATACTTGTCATCATGATCAGTAGAATGTGATATTTGATTAATGGGCGGAATTTTTGTGGATTTAACTAGATTTATTTTAAACAATTAAATGGCGATTTAAGATTGGAATGCATAACTCAGCAAAAATTTTTAATGAAGCAAAAATTGTTATTCAATATTTGATTATGATGTGAGATAGAGAGAGAGAGAGAGAGAGAGAGAGAGAGAGAGAGAGAGAGAGAGAGAGAGAGAGAGAGAGAGAGAGAGAGAGAGAGAGAGAGAGAGAGAGAGAGAGAGAGAGAGAGAGAGAGAGAGAGAGAGAGAGAGAGAGAGAGAGAGAAGAGAGAGAGAGAGTGAGAGAGAGATATGTGTGTAGAATTGGATTGTACAATGGACATATTATATGTGGATTAATTATGATATGTGTGCAAAATTGAAATGTATAATGGACATATTATATATATATGAATGAATTATCGGAAATATTTGTATAGTAGGAAATGAATGTTATTGGAAATATTTGTATGGAGAGAAGAGAAAACTTGTTGATGTGTGTACAATGGATTTATTATTTATGGATGTTTGTTGAAAATAAATCGGAAATATTTGTATAGTAGGAAATGAATGTTATTGGAAATATTTGTGTGGAGAGAAGAGAACACTTGTTGATGTGTGTACAATGGATATATTATTTATGGATGTTTGTTGAAAATAAAACTTTGTGCAAGTTTTGACAATAGATCTATTATATATAGGATTGTGTAGGGAAGAGATGTCTATTGTGTATATCTATATCCAATGATGGGTGATGCAATATAGATTAATACTAAATGTGTTGTTTAGAATTGGTGGTTAAATGTTGCAAGTTTAGTTTGACTTATATATGACTTCTATTGTAATTGAAACGTTTTCGAATATGATGTATAAACCAAGGATATTAATATTCATAAAAATGGAGCATTAACACTCGTATAGTAAATGTTGATATATGATTTATATGATATATGATTTTTATTGTAATGAGGATATGATGTATAAAAACAAAGATGACAGCATCCGTAAAAACGAAGCAATGGAATGGCAGGACAAACAGACATCAACACTTGTATAGTGTCAAAATTAAATAATCAGAATATACATATAAGATTCAATGCAAAAATTGTAAGCAAATATGTTTGTAATAAACAAGGAAGACAACATTAATAAAAGCGAAGTATTGAATGGTAGGACAAACAAACATCAACACTTGAATAGTGTCAGAACTGAATAATCTTTGTAAAAACAAGGAAGACAACATTAACAAGAGCGAAGCATTGAATGGTAGGACAAACGAACATCAACACTTGTATAGTGTCAAAACTGAAAAAAATAAGTGCATAAGAGTCGATGTAAAATTGTAAGTAAATGTGTTAAAAAGGAACTGATTGATACAGATTGATGTTTTACTTACATTTTATGAACTTGCTTATAGAGTGGCTTCGCTTATAAACCGCTTAACACGTAGCACATCTACTTGTCGTTGGGTAGGTGATAGGATTGAATCTCGGTCTGACACTGAGTCATAACTAACAAAGTTAAAAATGGTTCCTACTGCTACTATGTGAGATGTGTGACGTTAAAGTTAGAGTGGGGGAAATGTTTTGGCCAAATCCGGTGAAACTCGTTACCATGCACAGTTAAGATTTCTCGAAAAAGGTTGTGCATCTCAGAGTGTTGGTTGTCTGAAGGGTGATTGGATGCTTGACACTGCAAGCATAAAGTATTGTGCTTTATTGTCCCAGGAATCAATATACATCGAATCAATCGGATAATTAGATCATATATAATTATTGGATAATTAGATATTTCAACTGCTTCGATTAAAATGTTGAATTTTGTTGTTCCCGGAATTAGTATACAATCGGATAATTAGATCATATAGAAATTTGTGGTCAAATCAACATGTTTACAAATGGAAGTACGGACGTCATAGAAATGATTATAGTGTTGCTACGTTTTCTAAATTGTACCTACCTGCTGCAGAAATCACCATGTAAAGTTCGAAATACAAAAAGTAGATAGATGTAAAGTATGGATGGGCGGACCGAATCTAATTATAGAAAAAACAAATATATCAATAACACAGGGTGGTGAATCAAAATGGTCGTATGGATGGGCGGACCAAACCTAATTATAGGAGAAGCAATTATATAAATAACACAGGGTGGTGAATCAAATTGCACTCAAACTTGAAATTGAAACACTATGTGTTGCTAAATTTTGGATGAATCAAATTAAAGTGAATAGATGTGGGCGGATTTCAATCTATTTAAAAACTTGGAATATAATGAACGTATTGCGAAAGTTTTGGTGGATCAGAATTAAATGGCAGAATATTGAGGGGCGGATTGAGATCTACTAAAACTTGGAATTATAATGGATGTGTTAAGTTTTTGTTTAAGCTTAAATTTTATTAAGGACACTCGATATAGAATAGTATATATTGCGATTTAGTGATGTTGATTTAGCAAAATTATTTATGAAGCTTAGAATTTCATGAAGCAAAATTGTTATTATGCATTTGATATTTGTGTGGAGCTGTCTCTCTTCATGGAGAAGGGGGGTGGGCAATAATTTGGCAAGGAAAGTTTGCACTGTCTCTCGGAGTTGGTATGCGCAAGATGGGGTGGTGCAGAGAGGTAGCTGCAATGATGAGCAGGAGTTGGGCGTTGTATGCGCAAAAGTTGAGCTGCGCAAGAAAGTGCTCTCAGGTATAGAGCAAAATAGTTAGTTGTGCTTCAACTTTCAAGATTCTAATACATAAAAATAGTTGTGGATGATATAAGTTATTATTCAGATATTTCATTGAATAATTAGGTAAATTTTTTACTGTATTAGACTAATATATTGTATTAAGAATTATTTTTATGTTGCTCGATTATTGACAAACATTTGATTAATATTATATTTCTTAATACATTTTTAAGAAGACATGTTGAAATTTTATTTGTTAAGTGATAACATTTAAGTATGGCATCTAAAATAATTGTATTATGTTTTAGATTGGTCGAAAAGAGGAGTAGTTGTGGTGGTTGAGATACAGTATTACCTGTTGGTGAGTTTTAGTTTGTTAAGATGTTACTAATACATGTTAAAGAAATTATTTTATTTTGTTGAGTGAAAATAAAATATGTATTAAATAAGTTTTGGCATCTAAAATGATTGTATTTTGTTTTAGATCGGCCGTAAGAGAAGTAGTTGGTGGTGACTGAAATCTGGTTTTGAATTTGGTCATTGTTTTGTGTTGACATTGATATTATTTGTAGGTGAGTGATTTGTTTTGTTTTTTATTTGCTTTTTCTATTGTCATTGTTAGTAAGAAAAATGTCGGAATTTGATGTAGACAGGCATTTTGAAATGGCTTATGAGTTTTGGGAAGATATTCGTGAATTCTTTGCTCATTTTAACAGTGTTTTATCTACGCATATACACAACCCTGCTGAACCCAAGGAGTTTGTTAGAGATTGTGCAAAGAGTTACTTGACCAAGTTAAAGCTTTGTTCAATTGTTTTAGCATCGCTAGGCCAGAATATGGTGATCACTTTGAAGATACTAGAATAAAATTGACTCCTATTCTAGAGAATATTGATGCTATGTATGATGATTTTAAGGACTTAATTACTGTTAGAATAATATTAGAAAAAGTATAGAAAATTATATTATTGTAGTTGATATTTTAGGAGCATTATTTATGATTGTTTGGTAATTGGGTCAGTAATATTGTGAAACATGCTATTGCTGCTGGAGAATCTGTTTATAGATTAGATGTGAAGTCTGTTGAAGTTCAGGATGCTAAAACTGCTCTCAATAATGCGGTCAGGAAGCTTGGAGTATCACCAGGAAGGTAGATATCAAGTTCAAGGTTTCTGTATTCTCTGGCAACTATAAGGAGATTTAGTGATCATGAAAAGTACCTGTAGCTAACAACTGAGTGCTTGCACAAAACTCCAAAGGAATCCTGTGCTGGATTGACAACATATTTGGAATGTATGGAGCTGCTGGAGTTTATGGATTTACTAATATTCTGTCTATTGTGCAACAGAATATGTTTCCACATGATGTACTAGAGCTGAAGAAGAGAGTTGAAAGTAAAAGGAGAGCTGATGATGTTACAGATTAAATACTTGTAAACAATGATTGATGAAGCTATCTTTGAGCTTGAATATGATATCTCTATATATGGGAAGACTATTACTGATCTTGGCAAGAAGAGCCTTAAATCAAACTAATGATAGTACTGGTGATAGTGATGATCATAATCCTACTGAAGCAAGTCAATCTGTTGGTACTGGTGATAGTGATAATCATAATCCTACTGAAGCAAGTCAATCTGTTGGTACTGTTGTTGCAACCCTTTCTCAACCTGTTATAAGTACTCCAATCAACAGTCCAACTGCTGCCAAGGAGAAGAAAAGTAATTTAGATTTATAGATTGCTAGATTTATAATAACTGTTGAAAAGTTTTGAAGACTTGGAGGTGTTAAATTTAAGCATTTAAGCAACAGTTGTGGATAATAAGACGTCGGAGAGTAGTTTTGAAGCTTAATTTGAAAATTGAGGATTCGTATGTCAAGGATAATGAAATAACATTGAGTTAAACGAAATATGTTGATATTGTAACATTTTTGAACAGATGTGCACAGTGTGCCAGAATAATGTAAATAAATGCACAGTGAGTCAGGTAGATACAAAGAGCTAAACGAATTATGTTGATATTTATTTTGAACAGATGTGCACAGTGTGTCAGGATGATGCAAATAAATGCACAGTGAGTCAGGTAGCTACAAAGAGATGTTTTTACAGTTGTCAAAATGAGAGGTATTTAGTTGATAGATAATGATATACAGAGATATAAACCATGGGCTAGAAGCTATTGTGAAGTTGTGCAGAATTTTAAAATAGCATGCATTGTATCTTAAATATATTTATGACTGATAAAACGGATATTTGTAAGTTGTTAATACAGTGGGCAGTTAAAGTAAAATGCTGGTTAGTGAAATTTTAGCTGTTCTAAAGAAGGCGGGGCTTAAAGATGATGTGGCTGTTGTAGATTTGACTGCCAGGTTGGATATCTTACTTGTCAATAGCTGGTGTTTTTGTCGATAGTTAGTATTGAAAAACGAAATGGATCAGATTTCGAATCAATCTATGGCGAAGGTTTTGGTTGCTTTTGTTCGGCTGCAGTTTTCTCTGTGTTTGTTGTTTCTGTTCATTGTTTTCAACGTTATCATTGGTTGGAGTGTCGACAGTAGCATCATTGTTATAACGAAAATCATTGGCAGTTTCTGTATTTTGAATGGCATGTCGATTTTTGGATTCTAACAGAGATGTTAATAGCAGTTATTGTGGTTGTCATTATTAGGCTTAAGTCATGCCTGACTATGCAATAGATATAATCTCATGGATGATAAATGTGAACAGCAGTTCAGATTTTTGACCTGAGACCTCAAACATTTGGCAGGTTTGGCTACTAGAATGGTTGAGTTAGATGCTCGGTTGGCTAACCTGCAGGATCAGCAACGTATTTTGAAATTCGATCCCAATTTTTTGAAGAGATTGGAGGCTTCTTGTGGTGGAGGTGAATGGCTGTTGTGTTGTTTGAGAAAATCACAGTTGCTAAGTGGAAACCAGTTTATAACTAAGTTTATAACTAAGCTAAGGTCAACTGGTATGGTTATATTGTTTGTGGTGTTGTAGCATTGGTATGGTTATGTCATTTGTGAGATGTTGATGGATTGATGGATAATGATGGATTGATGGATATGAATGATACTACTATTATCAAGAAAAATTTGGCAAAAGAAAATGAATATTATGATCAATGATTATGAATAATTATAGTTTTATGTGTGTTAATTCAAAGAAAATGAATATTATGATCAATGATTATGAATAATTATAGTTTTATGTGTGTTAATTCATAGTTTTATTTTATGTGTTAATGTTTAAGTATTTGTTGAGGCAGTAGTAGTCTCGAAAGGTTTAATATTAATGCTTTTATAACAATGCATCTCTAATGACATGTTTTTAAAGCAATGCATTATATGTTAATCAATGCATTTTCAATGTTTGTATGTTAATCAATGCATTATATGTTAACCAATGCATTTTCAATGATTATATGTTAATCAATGTTTTTTTTAAAAAAAAATAATAAAAAGAAAAAAAAAACACATAAAGAAAAAAGGAACATATAAAAAACACAAAAGAGTTCTAAGGAACCAAAATAAAAAGAATAAAAAATGATTATGAAGTGTTTAAAGATCTGGAAATAAAAAAAAAAAAAAAAAAAAAAAAAAAAAAAAATAAAAAAATATGGCAGGTGTCATACCTACCAGATCAATTATTATCTATTTTAATAAGCATTCAATGCTACTTATAATATATATATGATAATTAACATGTAACAAACATATTGTTATATTCAATCTGAAATATTACAGTTTCGAAATTCATGTGCATGTTAAAGCCAGGGAGAAATGTGATGTATAGTCCCTTTCTTCCTGACTTGAGAGCAATGTATGTATTTTGTATATTAGCTTTTAGTTCTTGTGTCAACCGTTTCGGAGCAAGACATTGCTCTGCAACTCGGCACGAACATAAAAGTGAATACTTGCTATTATATTTAATATTATTATTGTATGTTTAACTTGTCTTGAATTAATACACTTTATTAGAATATTTAGCTGTTTATTCTTACTATTGCTACGCGTCAATATTAATTTGATTTTTAAAAGTAATGATTTTAAGAGCAAAAAGGTATAATGTGATAAGTGGGGCATCTCTATAATCAAGCCCTAAAAATGAAAGCATGTCCATTATTTTTAGCAATTTATCAAAAAAATTTGATACTGACACTCTACAAGTGTTAATGTTCGTTTGATTTCTTTTAATATTGTTATTTTTTATAGAGGATGTTAGTTTGTATACTGTCAATGGAGTAGGTTTCATACTACAGAGGTAAGAACTTAAGTTTAGGTACCCAAACTATTTTGGGTACCAGGATAATTTACAGTCCAATGACCTCTTAAGGGTTGGTAATCCGAATCCGAGATCCGCCCAATTTTGAAATCCAGAATCCGAATCCGTAATCCGTTTTTTTTTATAGCGGATTGTAAGGCTAAAATTAGCGTCTTGAGTTTTTTCTTAACCCCTCCCCCCTTTGAAGGGAAAGATCACCACCTCCCCATCTCGCCCCACCTACACCACCAAGTGGAGAGATCAGAAAATATGAAAAAACGCAACTTTAGATTCTTCCCAGTACCCGGTATAATTTAATATCTTAATTTATTTTTTTAAAAGTCTTTTAAATATTGCTAGAATCCGGAATCCGTCAAAAAATAAGAATCCGGAATCCGCGAGAATCCGCCATTTTTTTGACGGATTCTTGTAAGAATCCGAATCCGGTCCAAAAAGAGGACTATCCACGAACGAGAGCACATGATTCTAAGTACCTTCCAGCATTGGGTATTATCCTCTTAGAAATTTTTTTTCAATATTGAAAATTTGAGTACCCCCCCCCCCCCCCCCCCGACAGCGAACTATGAACTCTGGCCGCAGCGCTCGGCCCCCTTGCCTGCCTAGCCGCAGGGGGGGTACAAAATTGAAAAAAATGAAAAAAAATTTTCTAAGAGGATAACGCCCAGCATTGATCCTAAGTATTTTCTTTCAGAATATAATAGGACACCATATATTATTAATATATTGACGAGAAAATTTATGTTTCACCATGTTTTTTAGGTATTTTAATTGATTTTGAAAACTTTATTGAAGCTAATTATTTTAATAAAATGGATATTTGATGATACATATGCGAATACTCGTGTTATCTATAATACAAAGTAGAACGATGTCTGTCCGTCTGTCTGTCCGTCTGTCCGTCTGTCCGTCTGTCTGTCCGTCTGAAGCTTAAGATCTCGGTAACCGCTGAACCGAATGGGCTCTACTCTTCAGGGAATATACCTACTGGTCCTGTGGTGGTTTTAAGATATTTTCTTGGGGGGTGGGACACCCCCAACCCCCCCAAAAACAAAAAAATCCCCCCCCCATTTTTTTTTTTTTTTTGCAGAAGATTTCCTTAATCCTTTTACGAATTTCACCTTAATTTTTTTTTATCACCTCTTGGGGCAAAGCCCCTAGAGGCTAGGGGCGAAGCCGCTAGTATAGATTGTAAATTAATCCATATTAGCATTAATTTAAACATACATATGAGATATAGTAAATGCAGACTGGCCAGAGTGTACGTTTTGTACGTTTTGTACGTTACGCATCGAATCTGTGTACGTTCTGGACGTTATTTTGATATGTGTACGTAACGTATTTTGAAATTTGTATTTTTGTACGTTTTACGTTTTTTTAAAAATAATAAGAATCAAATATTAGCAGAAAAGTAATTTGTATGTTTTGTACGAAAATTTTAACAAAAACTATAGGTGTATTATATTAAATAAATTCTATATTAAATAAATTCAATATTATCTTAAATTTTCATAGAACAAAAATATGTAGGTAAATTATGCATATATGTTATTAAAACTTACAGTTTAAATTTATGGATTTGAAATATATGTCCTATAGATTTAGTTTAAACTATTGAACAGAAAGAGATATGCAGTTGACTAAATTCAAGTTTAAATGCATTTCATGCAACTACCCCTTTAATAGATTTTACGATAATTTTTTTCAAATTCTTTATATACTTGGGTAAATTTTCTGAGATATCATATGGTGCTCAGTTTAGGATTAAGAAGTCTTATTTTTTGGTATCTTCAGTTTTTAAAGAATAAGAATCAAATATAAGTATAAAAGTATTTGTATATTTATTTGTATTTGTACAAAAAGTATTACAAAAATAGTATATTATCTATAATACAAAGTAGAATGATGTCTGTCTGTCTGCTTGTCCGTCTGTATATCAGAAGCTTAATATCTCAGTAACCACTGAACCTCTTGGGCTCTACTCTTCATGGAATATACCTAATAGTCCTGTGATGGTTTTTTTCTTTTTTTTCTTTGGGGGAGGGACACTTAAAGCTTTTTACTTTCTACTAGGATTAGAGGCTTTGCCCCTAGCCTCTAGAGGCTTCGTCCCCTCTTTTATAGAATCGTTTGTTGGAAATTTGTCCAAAAAAAAATATAAAAAAAGATTGTGATTATTTTTTTCATTTAGGCTTCGCCCCAGGGTGTGGTGGGGGTTCCCCCACCCCGCTGATTTGCATTAGTTTATAAAAATAAATTGAGGGGTGGTTGATTTTTTTGGAGGGTGGGTTTCCCACACTCTAAGAAAATAGCCTAAAACTACCACAGGACCAGTAGATATATTCCCTGATGATTAGAACCCAATTTGTTCAGTGGTTACCAAGATCTTAAGCTTTAGACAGACAGGCACTGATTTACTTTGTATCAAAGACTAGTATTTTCTGAGATCTTTAGCAATAGACAAAATAACCCTATATCCTATTATTTATTTATCCTATAAATCCTTTTTTTCTGTAACGAAGAATCTCGCTAACTGCTGAACCGACATGATCATTGTGAGGTTGTAGGCTATTTTCTCTGTCCTTCCATATCCCTTCAAGAACCTGTATTCAAAATGGTAGAAAAATAGCCTAAAACCATCTCGGTAACTGTATGAAGTAGTTATGAAAATCTTAAGCATCAGACAAAAAACTTACTACTTTATTTTATAGAATATACTTAGTACGTAATAACAGGATGTATGTCTCTCTGTCAGTTTATTTGTACCGAACATTCTTGCTAACCGCTAAACCGATATGGTTCTCCTTTACAGGGTAGCTTCTCATAGGTCCTGGGAGAGGGTACAACCACCCTCCCAAGAGAAATTACTCTTAGAAAAAAATCACCACCCTTCCCCTATTTTCTCTTTCTTTTTAAAATTGAAATCAGAAATGGGGGTGGTCTACTCCCTCCTCCCTCACTAAAAAATTTATTAGCGAAGCTACTCTATAATCACTTTGTCAGTCCGTTATGCTATCGTGATTTTCTCGGCTCCTGTTTTTTGATTGGATAAGTTCACATTCTACATATTTTCATTGAGATTTGCCTTTTGGTTGGGATGCTAGAAGATCTATTCCTAGATTTTCTTTTTTTCATGGTTTTCTCGACTTCTATTCAAGATAGACGGCTGAAATTTTCAGGGAATAAATAAATTCACATTCTACATATTTTCAAAAAGTTTCTTTAAGGTTTGTCTATTTGTTGCAGTGCTAGATCGATTCCTAGATGTATAGGTTTTTGTGATTTTCTCTACTCATATTCCTGATAGACGGTTGTAATTTTCAGGGATTGTATTAGTTTTCATTCTTAATACTTCCATTAAATTTCATTGAAATTTGCTTATTGGTTGGGAGGCTGAATTTATTTCTAGATTTTCACGTTATTATATATTTTTAAAAGGTTTTGTGATTTATTTAAATAAGTTAAATGCTTATTTTTTACGACACTACTCTATAGTTTATATAGTTCCCAGATTTCCATTCATAACTTTTGAGCTTCGCTACTTAAGGATGTTGTCATCCTTGTTTTTTACTTTTTATTTTTAAATAAAAAAAATGGGGTTTTAATTCAACTCCCCCCCCCCTAATCAAGTTCCTCTAGAGGCCTCTAAGGGCGTAGTCGCTGGTCCTTATAATAGGATATACTTTGTACATAATAACAGGATGTCTGTTTGTTTGTACCAAAGAATCTCACTAACCACGGAACCGATATGGTTCTCCTTAACAGGATAGCTTCTCATAGGTTTTTGGAAGTTTTATAACTATTTTGGGGAAGAGTGTCACCATCCACCCTCCCAAGAGAAATTGACTTTAGAAAAAAAACTACCTCCTCCCCCCAAAAATGAATTTTAATTGCTCACTGATTTTAAGATAATTTTTAATGTCTATAAATAACTTTTGATCTTCGCTACTTATGTATGTTGTCATACATGTTTTTTTATTGAATTCAACTCTCCCCTCCTCAAGTGCCCCTAGAGGCCTTTAGGAGCGTAGACGCTAGTTCTTTTAAATACAGTAAGAGGATATCTTGTGTCTGTCAGTTCGCTATGGTTCTCCTTTACAGGTAGCTGCTAGTAGACTTAAATGTATTGATAATAGGTAACTAGGAAATTATTTAACTTATTTTTATTAGGAATGTACATTTTTGTACGTTTTTTTTACTTTTTTTATGTACGTAACGTATTTTTTTTGTGTACGTTATGTACGTTTTTTATTTTCAAAATTGGCTGGCCAGTCTGTAAATGTGCTTTTGACTTTTTTTAATTTTTATCATTTGACAACATGGACAATTAAAGACACCCCGAACTCAACAAAACGTTTGAAAGAATTTTAAGGAAAAATGGTTGACATTTTTTTACTTTTCTTCAACTTGAAGTGGTGAAACATAAATATTCTCGTCAATATATTAAGGGGGGGGGGAAGTTCTGACACTTTTGCGTAAACAGTGATTATAGGCTTTGTCTTTGGACTGAGAGGATAGGTTATTAGGGATAAAATCATTCTTATATGATGAATTTCCCCCAGATTTAAGATTTTTTGGATAGGCCTCCAGGTTCCGGAGCTCCAGGCCTCCAGGTGGTCTCTGTACAGGTAAAAATTAAAAATAAGATTTTTTTTTTGAAGAGTTAGAAGTTAACTTATAAAACAAAATATACTTCTTTTTAAATGTTATTCACATATTTGAAGAAAAAACATACATATTTTGTCAAATAAGCTGACATCTAACTCTAAAAAGAAAAAATTTATTTTTCATTTTTACCTGTAGAGAGACAACCTGGAGGCTTGGAGCTCCGGAACCTGGAGGCCTATCCAAAAAATCTTAAATCTGGGGGAAATTCATCATATAAGAATGATTTTATCCCTAATAACCTATCCTCTCAGTCCAAAGACAAAGCCTATAATCACTGTTTACGCAAAAGTGTCAGAACTTCCCCCCCCCCCTTATTGATAGTGACCTATTATATTCTGAAAGAAAATACTCAGGATCAATGCTGGAAGGTACTTAGAATCACGTGCTCTTGTTCGTGGATAGTCCTCTTTAACGGATTGCCATCCCTATTTATAATCATGTAAGATATAACTCGTTGGCCTTTTTTTGATTTGTGCTTTGAAACCATTTAATATCCGTTGGATCAGACCCGGTTCTCCGCCTTACTAAAAAACCATGTATGTCATCGTATTACTGACAATTTTCCACAAATATTCAAATAAAAAAACATAAAATTGATACCAGTTTTGTTTACCCATACAAATAGCTTCTAGGCCAACAAAACTGGTTTTAATCTTACAATTTTTCATTTTACTATTCGCGGAAAGCTGTTTTTAATACGATGCGATAAACAACTATTGTCATAATTTTTGGTAACACGAAAAAGTGATTTTTCAAGTTTGGGAAGATTTCAGTTTTTTAAGGGTCATTTTTTCGCGTATCCTATTATATAAAGTAGTAAGCTTTTTTTCTGTCTGTTGCGAAGGATCTCGCTAACCGCTGAACCAATATGGTTCTCCTTTAGAGTGAAGCTTCTTATAGGTCCAGGGAAGGTTTTTAACTATTTTGGAGGAGGGTAACTCCACAACCAAAGAAAACCATTTTTAAAGCAATTTTTTAATACTGTCACTTTTCCCACTCACAACTTAAGTGTCCCTAGAGGCTTCTAGGGGCGTAGTTGCTAGTTTTCCATATATTTTTTTTAATCAAATGCTCTTATTAAGTCAAACTGTTTTTAATTATGGCCAAATGTATATATACTAGTTGCTTTGCCCCCCTAGGCAAAGGTGGGGGATGTAGGGAAAATAGCCTGAAACCTTATCAAGACTTTTATAAAGCTTCCTTGAAAAGTACAACCTATTCGGACCAGCAAATTGCGAGATCTTTAGCTTCAGACAAAAAACCTTACTACTTTATATATATGTGAAATGGTCATGATTAAGAACAGTTAATAAGAGTATTCGGGTATAGTAGTCCCTTTCGTGGCAACGCCTCTCAAGGGGCGCTTCGTCGTTTTTTCACATTAGTTTTTATAGGTTAGGTTAGGTTAAGTTGGGTTAGGTGATTACCCCGCAGGGTTAGAGCACCCCGCAGTTGCTAGAAATAGGAGAAAAGCTACTCTGAAAATACGACGAAACGCCCCTTGAGAGGCGTTGCAACTAAAGGGACTTTACCCGAGCATTTGTCTAAACGGTTACATCCTATTTAACAGAATTTTGCCAACAAAATTACCCCTTTTTTGATAAAAACTAATTTTAAGTAGCGAAGCTACTCTATAATTTACTTTGTATGTCCGTCAGTCCGTAACGCTATGGGGGAAACGGAATTTTCTTGGATCCTATTCAAGATAGACAGCTGAAATTTTTAGTGAAGATTCCTATGACATATGCACATCTATTCTATACATTGTTTTGTCCATCTGTCTGTTATTTGGGGTGCTAGATCGATTCCTAGATATTTAAGTTTACATGATTTAAAGGTTGCGTGATTTTAAAGGGTACGTGATTTCCCTATTTAATCAAGTTAAATGATTTTTGTATGACACTGTTCTATAGTAATTTTTTCCCGATATCCATTCAGAATTTTTGAGCTTCGCTACTTATAGATGTTGTCATCCTTATTTTTTTTTAGTTGTTTCTCCTTGTGTTTCTATGTGTATGCTGTTAACAAACCAAATATGCTCAAGAAACTTGTCCTAGGAAAACCAGATTTTAAAGCATTTTTTGGGGTTTGGGGAGACTTGATTTCTTGGCTCCTATTCAAGATACACGGCTGAAACTTTTGGTAAACATTCCCATCATTAAGGATCTTAATTAACTATATGACATACATGACGGTAGGACTGCCTTTTAGCAGGTTTTTGGCTATTTTTTGTATTTTTATAAACCAGATTTCATAGGAATAAAGAAGTTTTTTTTGCTTTAAACATGTTAACTTACAATTTTGTTTAGATTTTATATTCTTTATTTTGCTTATGCAGTTCTGACACTCGTCTGTCCTACCATTTCAGAGCTTCGCTTTAATGAATGTTGTCATCCTTGTTGTATTAAAATCTGGTTTGACAAATTTCAGTGGCCCTAATACTGACCTTCATACATATCTTTGTCAATGTAGCCGATCCTGAAAAGGTAAACAAATTTCTGGGCACCGTGGGAAAGTTTATGGACCGTGGGAAATTTTTAAGGACCTTTGGAAAATTTTTAGTGTCTCCAATACTAACCGCTGCTCCCGCCGTTTTCCGCCTCCGCCAATTTGGAATCATTTGAGACCATGTTTTTTTTCCCTCTGAAAACCAACCCTGCGGTTAGTTATTTTTTTTAATTCTCGTTCATTAAGGTATGTCTTAAATTCAGTGCTTCTCCTGTGCTTTTGAAGATATTGGAACAAATTCTTGTTTTGTGGGTCAGTAAATAAAGATTAATATGAAAAACGGCGTTTTCCACCGCCGCAAAAAATTCAAATTCTTGTTTATCAAGATATTCTGTGCTTCTCCCGGGCTTTTAAAGATATTAGATGAAAAAAAATTTCTGGTTGATCATTAGAAAGATATTTAAATAAAACGGCGGGATGACCGCCGGTCATCGCCGTTTTCCGCCAAAAACAACATTATCTCAAATGATTCCAAATCGCCTAATTCGGCGAAAAATTTGGCGGCGACGGAAAACTGCGGTTGTCCAGTTTTTTATATTAATCTTTATTTTCTGACTCACCAAACAAGATTTTGTTCCTTTTTCTTCAAAACCACTTTTAGTAGGAGCACTTAATTTAAGATATCCTTATACTAAAGTAACAGGATGTCTGTGTATCTGTGTGTCTGTACCGAAGGATCTCGCTAACCGCTGAACCGATCGGGTTCTCCTTAACAGGGTAGCTTCTCATAGGTCCCGGGAAGGTTTATAACTATTTTTTTGGGGGGTGGGGCATAAAAAAAAAAAAAAATTTATTTCGCCCCCTCCAAAATTTGAAATAGGAAATTGGGTTATTAAATTTGACTCTCTCCTCCTCAAGTGCCCCTAGAGGCCTCTAGGGGCGTAGCCGCTAGTACCTTGATAAACGAGAATTTAAAAAAATACATTAGATTACCTCCCTCAAAACTTCAAAACCTTTCATTTTACTCACCTTAAAATTAAAAGCTTAGACGTCCCTCTCATTTCCCGTATTATTTTTATGTTAATATTATCAAAGAGGACCAGGGTTTCGGATCCGGATCCGCAAGGATCCGCATATTTTTGAGTCCAAGGATCCGGATCCGGATCCTTGGACTCAAAAAAATGCGGAAAAAATGGAAAAATCTACCTAAATTTATATAAAATCTCAGACATTCTTTTGATGAGAGTCAATCTTTAAGGTTTAGGGTCAGACTTGAAAATTAAAACTATTTTTGACTTCGAGTTAAAGAATAAATATTTTTGAAAAATTTGGTGATTTTATTTTTATTGTCAAGGATCCGGATCCGGATCCGAAACCCTGAAGAGGTCTATGCACGAGAGCAAGTGATTTTAAGCGCCGTCCAGAAGTTAATCTGAGTATTTTTCAATGAATATACCAGGTTTATCCTTATACTAAAGTAACAGGATGTCTGTGTGTTTGTGTGTTTGTCTGTGTGTTTGTACCGAAGGATCTCGCTAACCGCTGAACTGATCGGGTTCTCCTTAACAGGATAGCTTCTCATAAGTCCCGGGAAGGTTTATAACTATTTTGGGGGAGGGTACCACCACCCTCCCAAGAGAAATGACAAAAAAATCAAAAATTTTTAAAATTTAGGGGAGATTTCAACGTCAAATAAGGAGGTATCGTACATAAAAAATTAACTTTAACAAACAAAAACATTCAAAGTGCCACTAGAGGCCTCTAGGGGCGTAGCCGCTAGTGTCTAATATAGTTATATCAACTAAAAAGATTAAGTTTCACCATGGTTTTATATGAAAAAAAAAACTTTGAAATGTTAAGTATTTTTTTGCGCAATGTCATCACATGTTTAAACTTACTTGCTCTTGTTCTTCCATAGTCACCTTGATTTATTTTAAGGTGGAGGGGGGGGGAGGGAACAATGGGCCGTTTATTACACTTGCCCCCAAAGTTTTATAATTATGTTTTCTTATTCGTTGACTTAACAACTTTGGAGACTTTTGTTTAATTTTGATTAGTTCGGTTATTCAGTTGAGTGTCCAACGTTTCAACTTGTCATTGTAATATACAGAAGGGGTTGATTTTGTGTATCATCATTGGAGATGTACATCAACTGATCGGCCATTGTCTTATCCCTTTAGATCCCTGATTTGATACAAAGATTTCATTTTATCTTTTTTCTAGGTCCGCAATCAGATGGGTTTTCTTGGTAAGATATTCTTTTCCAAGACCGATTAATATCCGCTGGATTAGAACCGGTTTTAATCATACTATCCGCATAATATTTGCGGAAAGCTGTCTATAATACGGTATGATAATTAAAAACACATAATATATTTTCAGTGTGGCTTCAAATCTAATTAATATCCGCTTGTCTTAACCTCTTTTTGAGGAAGCTTTGTGTTTATCAAGATCGAAATTAATTCCTTATCATTATCCCAAATTAAGCGCAAATGTCGTCTTGTTTGACTTTCCTTTTACAAAGAGACGCGGTATGGATTGTTTATATTTTGATGCGCCCACGTTTCTTACTTTTGAATGAGATATGAGTGTGTGAAGATTTCGGAGAACAAAATTGGGCCTATCATTGGTCTCATAGTGCTTGAACGACCCTAGTATACCAGGGATTTGAAACCATAAGAACTTCAGGTAGAATTTGTTAATTTTATTAAGTGGAATGGTGTATAGGACGATTATATTTAGTTTAAAAGGCTTTAGCCAGCTAAACATGAAACTTTATTATGAGTAATTATTATGTTTTAGTAATTTTTTATGTGCCTTTATTTTTGCATTTAACAATGATTTATTAAACCAAATAATTTTCCTTTAAAGCCAAAGTTTCCAAAGATTCTTAACCGTAGAGAAAAATGATTTTAAAAAGCAATTAAGATTACGTGGTTATAAAAACTGGAATTTTGTATTAATTGATTTTATAATTTCAGGACTTTGAAATAATTTCATCAATAAATCTATAATCAAACCTGCTGTTGAAACTTGATGGTTCCTGGTATTGGGGGTTTGTCTGTAAGTCAACAAAGATCTCGAGAACTTCCCGCTAATTCGGAAGTCACACTCAACCAAAGTGTCATGGTTGAGACACCGCTGGATTAGAACCGGTTCCCAACTATACTGATAAATCATGAATAGCGTCGTATTGCAGACAATTTTCCACGAATATATAATAAAAATCATTAAATTAAAATTAGTTTTGTTAGTTCGGGCCTTCGGCTCCTCAGGGCTAACAAAACTAATATTATATTTTTTCATTTTAATATCCGCGGAAATACGATGTGGACATTCTTTTTCAGTATGGCTTCGAAACCTTTTAATATCAACTGGATTAGAACTGGTTCCCAGCTATAGTGAAAAAATAAAACCAGAAATGTTAACCAGGGCCTTCGGCTCCCCAGGGCTAACAAAACTAATATTATGTTCTTTTATTTTAATATCTGTGGAAATACGATGCAAATGTTCCTATTTTAGGCGCGGGCTTGTCAATTTCATTCTTTGCCTCTCCGTTGGCCACAATCAAACAGGTTATCAGGTATGAGCCGTGGGAAAAATTTATAATCCGTGGGAAAATATTAAGAATTGTGTGAAAATTTAAAGAATTGACAGACAAATAGATAGATAGACAGACAATAATGACAAATATATTGATAGACAGACAGATAGATTGATATACAGACATATACATTTACAGACAGATAGACAGACATATAAATTGAGAGGCAGACAGACAAACAGACAGATAGATAGATACACAGACATATACATTTACAGACAGATAGATAGAAATACAAATAGAAAAATGGACAGATAGACAGACAGATTCTTTGCCTCTCCGTTGGCCACAATCAAACAGGTTATCAGGTATAAGATATTTTATTATCCATGGGAAAATTTTATGAACCGTGAGAAAATTTTATGGGAAAATCAGAGGTTATATTTTATTTTATGAACCGTGGAGAATTTAAATGAACAACGGGAAAATTTTAAAAATTGACAGACAGATAGATAGACAGACATATAAATTGATAGGCAGATAGACAAACAGACAGATAGATAGATAGATATACAGACACATATACATTTAAAGACAGGTAGATAGAAAGACAAACAGATAGATATACAGACGGACAGATAATTATAAACTAAGATAGATTGATATATAGACAGATAGATAAATATATACTTAGATAGATTGATATCTAGACATATAGATAGATAAATAGATACTTAGATAGATTGATATCTAGACATATAGATAGATAAATAGATACTTAGATAGATTGATATCTAGACATATAGATAGATAAATAGATACTTAGATAGATTGATATCTAGACATATAGATAGATAAATAGATACTTGGATAAATTGTTATCTAGACATATATATAGATAAATAGATTCTTAGATAGATTGTTATATTGACAGACAGATAGACAGACAAATAGGCATACAGATGCATAGACAGACAAATAGATAGATATTTGGTTTAGATAAATTGGTAGATAGATAGATTGATAAATAGGTAGATATAATCAATTCACTTTTGTTTACAAATATACAAACAGATAGACAGACAGATAGATAGACAGATAGATAGACAGATGCATAGATAAATAGATACTTGGATAGATTGTTATTTTGTTAGACAGGTATAGTAGACAGACAGACGGACTGATAATGATATCTAGACAGACAGGCACATAGATACACTGACAGACAGATAGATAGACAGATGCATAGACAGACAGATAGATAGTTAGTTTAGATAAATTAATTGACAGATATATGAATAGATAGGTAGATATAATAAATTCACTAGGTATTGTTTGCAAATATACAGATAGATAGTCAGACATAAAGACAGACAGACAGATAGATGGATAGACAGACAGATAAATAAATATATACTTTATAAATATTGATACAGATAGATAGTCTAAAAGAAAGTTAGATAGACAGACAGATAGATAGAAATACAGACACATAAACAAACAGATAGATGGATAGACAGATAGATAGACAGATACTTGGTTTAGATAAAATGATTGATAGATAGGTAGATATAATCAATTCACTGATGCTTCACTGATCATAAACATTATATTTTTTTCTTAGAACTGCATCAGCTGAAACTCTGCCATTCTTTCAAATCCTGATGTCGTGGATAGGTTGGTTTTATTATTTTTTTTTTTTTTTAATTTTTTTGTCATTAATATGGCCCAAGGGGCCTTTAAAACAATGGTCTTCAAAAAGATTTTCTGTCTTTGAGTCTGTAGGTCGCACATTTGTAATTTTGCAAATTTTTCGAAATAAAAATTATATGATGGGGGGAGGGCGTATTTTTTCTCTATAACTTACTACTGCTGAGAGCTCTAACCCTTAGGTTAAGTATATTATATGCCCCAAGCCTTTGGGGCTACACAATACCCATAATAACCTAACCTAAAGTAATACTATGAAATTAATAACTCCTCTACCTATCTATCCTTATTTTTTTTCTGTGCTTTGCTACATGTGATCTTGTTGTCATCATTATTTCTATTCCTCTTTCATATGTCCATCCGTCCGTCTGAGTAGGTAAGTTAACATGCGATCATGGCTCAATAGGGGAGGTGATTAGTTCGAATCTAAACTAAAGATGTTGAAAATGGCTCCTACTGCTGCTATGTCAGGTGCGGGAATGCCTTGGCCCAAAACAGGCGCAACTCATTACCATGAACAGCTAGGACTTCTCAGCAGGGGTGTATATTCTGCATGGTTGACCCTGCTGAATGGAGGGGGGGGGGGGGGGGATAAAAAATATGTGTTTTTGGGGAAAAATGTAAAAATTAAGAGAACTGATAACAATTTTTTTTCCATTTTTGTCCCCTCCTTGGTGAAAAAAAATGAAGGAATATGTGGGAGGGGGAATAATATGAATAAGATAAAGAGTTCTAAAATTATTTTTCTTTTTTCCCATTTCCTTGCTGGAAAAAACTAGGAAGAAACAAATAAAAAATAAATCTTGTGTTGAATATACATCCCTGCTACTCAGACAAAGGTTGAAAAATCAAATGGTTTGGTTGTCTGGTGGGTGTTATTTACCCTAAGTGATTGATCAGGTTACACCACAATTCAAAATGGAGAGTATGTTCAAAAGTGACGTGGAGAGAACTTGTACCCAAAGTTTCACCATGCTCCATGTATCCCCTTACTAATGACGAGCGGATGCCATGCACTACGTGTTGAGCTACGGTCACGGGTTAGTTTTCACAAAAACTAAGTAATCTTGTTTATTTTAGTGTCGGGTCTGTGGACGTTGTATGGGATGGTGATCGCTGACAACTTTGTTTTCCTGCCAAATTTTATCGGTTTTGTGATAGCTACTTCTCAATTAGGAACACAACATTTTATTACAAACTTTATACGCGGCATTATTCGCAACAGTGCCCAAAGACTTAAAAATTAGCCAAAATAAGAAAAGTTGCATTAGTTCTGATCCCCCAAAGTCCATGACAGTCAAGAAAATAGATTTTAGACCCCCCCCCCAATAAAATAAACACACCTTAGAGAGGGGGAGGGGCAATTTTATTCTTTAATGGTACCTAGTCACAAAAAACTTTTAAAAATGTGGTTTAATCTGAATTTTTAACGTTAATTGTCAATAAATCTCCTTTGCTACAATGAACTTTTACTTAGTGGCTTCGCCTCAAGAAATCATAGAAAGTCTGCCCCCCTCCCTTCCCCCTCCAACAAAATATCTACATTCCCTGAAGAGTACAGCGGTTGCCAAGATTTAAAGCTTCAGACAGACAGATGTACTGTACAGACAGACACTGTTCTATTTCAGGGATCTAAAGAGATAAGACAATGGCCAATAAATAAGAATACGTTATTATAAAACTTTGGGGACTAGTGTAATAAGTATTTCATTGTCCCCTCTCTCTCTGGTTCTATTTTATAATGTTGTGTTTATGTTGTCCAGGACTTTTCTTCTATTTCCCAGTCAAGACATCACACTCCACCTCACACAATGGTGGCTATAAGCCTGAAATTCTTATTTCATAGATTTTATGCGATAGTCCCCCAAAAGACTTTAAAATTAGCCAAAATAAGAAAAGTTGCAATAGTTCTAGACTCGTTTTGGTAACAAAATTCGGGTAAGTACTTTTGTGGCGATGCCTCTTCAGGGGCGTTTTGTTGTATTTTGACAGTAGCTTTTCTCTTATTCCTAGCCCCTGGGGGGGGCTCTAATCCCGAGGGGCCCAATTGCCTATCCCCGCGGGACAATTACCTAACCTAACCTAGAATAACCTCTCAGAAGATACTATGATAATACAACGAATCGCCCCTTAAGAGGCATTGCCACAAATGGACTATACCCATTGAAATGCCATAACTAAAATGGCTTCAAATCTGCCCCTACAGAGATGCTTAAACAACGTAACTACCTACTTAGCTAGGCCTGTTGTAACAAAATTGTCACTCGCGGAGAAATTGGAAACGCAACTGAATGTCGTCTTTTAAATTAAAAATTATTCAATTAAATTTATTTTTGTTAGTTTAGGCTATATTAATGCTTGCAAGGTTTAGGTCACCTTCAGGTTTAGGTTTCGTTGAAGTAAAGGCCCTGCAGGGTTAGGTCACCCCATCCCAACCCCCCCAAAAAAACAATAATGTCTCAGGAGTGACAATTTTGTAACTACAGTCCCATCTTTTAAATATAAGAGATTGGTTTTTTAATCAAAATTAAACTAAAATCATCAAAATTATAAATGAGAATACCTTTACATAAAAGTAATGTCTGAAGATTATGATCTAGCTAACCACTGCACTGGACCGATATGGTTTTCCTTTACAGCACCAAAGCTTCTTATATACAGGGAAATATTATAATTATTGTAGAAGAGGGGGGGGGGGGCAATATTTTCCGTAATAGACTGGGCTGTAAATTACACTGGTACCCAAGGTTTTATAAATATATACCTTCTTATAAGTTAGCTTAAAAACTTTGGGTACTTTTATAAATTAAATACCTACTTTTCAACCAATGATTATAAATTTTTTTTATTATTGGTGATGTAAATCAATTTATTGTCCAATTTCTTATTCTTGTTTTCTTTTTAAAATTGATTCAAAAGCTAATCTCTTTTTTTTGTTTTGTTTTATTTAATTTTAATTTTGCCAATGATATCTTCATAAGTGGTACAGCAACATTTTTAAACGGAGCACTATAAAGATCATCGTAAACATTATTTGATTTTTTTCATCGGAGGATTTGTTCTCAGTTCAAAGATTTTCTCTCTGATCGATAATTAATTTTTTGAGGCAGAAAAATCTTCCAAAATTTTTTATTACGGAAATTCGAAGATTTCTCTAATTTTTGTTAGATCATTTTTTTTTATAAAACATTAATATTAACTGTTCCAGTATAGCTTTGAAATTGATTAATATCCGCTGGATTAGAACTGGTTGTCAGCCATACTGTAAAATCATGCAAGCATCATATTTCAGACAATTGGATATCAATGTAATTTACATTCCAATGTCCTATCCCTCAAATAGTAGAATATACGTGCATATTAATTAAGGGGAAAAATTGTCGTTCATCATTGGCCAATTCATTCATTAAGTAGAAGGGAGGGTAAAGGTTGAATCATGGGAGATATTGTTATTTTAGCCAGCTTCAATTTTCACTTTATTCGAGTTCATGATAATCTCGTGTAACATCCAAGTAATAATAAATCCATTGAAGACAAAGCGACGGACGTACAGAATACCCTATGTATAGACCAGCAAGCTGCGATAACAAACAAGGATGACAACATCCATAAAAGTGAAGCACTGATGCGGTAGGACAAACGGACTTTAACACTTGTATAGTGTTATAACTGAATAATCAGAATATAAATGTATAAGAGTCGAAGGAAAATTGCAATTAAATTTGTTGAAAACCTACTTGATACAGGATGATGTTTATAGACATACTTATATTTTTAGGACTTGATAGAGTTGCCTCGCTTATAGTACTTTGTACTTTGTTGTCCCAGGAATCAATATATCAAAATTCAGATCAATTGGATATTTAGATCACATAAAACTTGTTGTTAAAAAAGTAAAAAAATCAACATATTTAAAATGGACGTACAGACATTCTGATAATGATTATAGAATTGCTACGCTTTCTAAATCGTACCTTATTACTACAGGAATCATCATGCAAAGTTTGAAATCGATAGGACAATTCTAACATGCCTAAATTAAAGCTATTCGTTTGACCGACCCTAATTATAGAAAAGCTTCGCTTTTAAAAATATGAAATAAGAAATTAATAAAAAAAAGTGGCCAAAGAATTTGAAATCGTTGAACCGTTGTTAGAGTCGCCAGCTGAAGAGAACAAAGATCTAAAGGGATAAGACACTGGCCGATAGATTTAAGTACATTCCCAATAATGATGCACAAAGTTATTCATTCTGTTGATAAAATTAGTGGTTGAAACGTTGGAACACTTAAATTATCCAACCAATCAAAATTAACTTATGTCCCCAAAAATGTTAAGCCAACGAATAACAAAACGTTATTATAAAACTTTGGGGACTAGTGTAATAAACAGCTCATTGTCCCCTCTCTCTTAGTGAATTTTGTGATATAAGCAAAGCGTTTGATTCAAGACTTCTTTTAAAGTTAAAATTGAACAAGTAATAAAAAAATCAAATATTCCTTGAACCCAGGATCTTTAGGGATAAAACAATGGAGGATAAATTGATGTTTGTATCCAATGGTGATTAACAAAATAACCCCTTGTGTAGATTAAAATCATCTATAATACAAAGTAGCTTGATGTCTGGCCGTCCCTTAAGATCTCGCTAACCACGGAACCGATCGGATTCTACTCTTCAGGGTATATACCTATTGGTCATGTGGTGGTTTTAAGCTATTTTCTTGGGGAGTGGGACACCACCAACCCAAAAAAAAAAAAAAAAATACCCCGTCACTTTTTTTATGGGGAAGTTAGTTCACATAAAACTACTGGCAGCACCAGTAGTACTTTATTTTATTTTTTATTTTTAATTACCTCTCGAGGCAAAGCCCCTAGAGGCTAGGGGCAAAGTTGGAAAATGAGAATACCATAAGTTTGGAACCAACCAATCAAAGCTCAACAAATGTATCCAAAGTTTTTGAGACTGCGAATAAGAAGAACTTTGGGTACCAGTGTAATTTACAGTCCAGTGTCCCCTCCCCCTCTGTGCTTTTATAAAAACTAGCGGGTACACTCCTAGAAGCCTCTAGGGGCACTAAAAGGTAGGAGGGGATTAAAGTCGACCTCATCCCATTTAAAATTTGAGTTTCAAAAAGGAAAATATTTTTTTTTTTTTGGGGGGGGGGGGTAGGGGGGTGAAGACACCCCCTCAAAAAAATAGTTTAAAACCTTCCCAGGACCTATGAGAAGCCTCGTTGCAAAGGTGAACAATATCGGTTCATTGGTTAGCGAGATCCTTCGGGACAGACAAAAAACGCTTACTTCTTTATATAATAGGATATATAAAAGTGCCTTTAGTTTCTCTGATTACGCTTGTATAGACGCTACAGAGTTCACTTTATTATAGAAATCTGGCACAAGATCCACGTAATAATAAATCCATTACTTTAACAGAAAAGGCCCTGCTAATCAACTATAGTGAAAATTAGAGTTGGGCCAGATACTATTCTGTCCGGATACCAGATATCGGATATCCGGCTGATTTCTAATGCCGGATATCCGGTATCCGGCTGGGTATCTGGCCAACGTTCGATATCCGGCAAATTACCGGAAATCCGGCATTAGAAATCAGTCGGATATCCCATATCCGTAAAATTTCAATAATTCCGGTTATTTAAAATGGCCGGATATCTGACCAAACCGGATATCAGGCCCAACCCTATTGAAAATGTATTTTTCTTAGTGACCATAATATAAGATAGGCGGCTGAATTTTTTTTAAAGATTCCCTGTAGAAATGAGCATTCAGTAGGCATATAATTTACTTGTAAGGTTTTGTAATTTTTATGATTTATTGCATAAAAGGCGATGAAAGACATGTTAATTTTTGTATATTCTTAATTATAGTATATCCTTAAAAAGTTGTTTTTTTGCTGTGCTGTTTATAAGCGTTTTTTGTTTTGTTTTTATATTTTTACTTTTTTTATCTTATATTAATAACCCTTCTATGATTTTATTTAATTTATTTGATTTTTTATGTGATTTTTAAAGATTTTTCACATAAACAATTTTTGCGAGGTAGCGACCCTATTTTTTTTTATAAAGAATCCACCTCAAATGGTTTTACTTATAGTGCCTTGTTAAGAAAAAAAACCCTCCCTTAATTTTAAATCATTTGAAAATAGGTGGGTGGAATTTTTCATTTGTATAAAACTTTAGGATAGGTTAGGTTAAGGCGCAGAGTAGCCTAGGAAGGAAAGGAAACGCAGATATAGGTTCCGCAAGGGTTAGGCAAAAAACTAGCCCACTCCTTATTTTCAATTTAAAAATGCTTCATGGGCACTTGATGAAAATCACTAATATTTTTTCCAGTATCGCTTTGAAACCGATTAATATCCGGTGGATTAGAACTGGTTCACAGCCATACTGAAAAATTATGTATAGCATCGTATTATATCCAGTTTTCAGCGAATATAAAAATGTAAAACCATAGGTTTATAACAAGTTTTTTTAAGCTCGTGCCTTCGGCATCTATGGGCTAATAAAAACTGGTTTTTATATTATAATTGTACATTTTTATAGCCGCGGAAAGCTGTTTATAATACGATGCGATTAATAACTTTTATGCCATTACAAAGCAGAGATTGTATTATTAGAAATTATTTTTGTAAAACATGTTTTAGTATTAAGATTGTATTATTTTCAGTGCTTTTATTAGGGTTGGCAATCTGAATCCGAAATCCCGCAATTTTCCCAATTTTTGGACCCAGAATGCGCAATCCGTTTTTGAAATTGTGGAATCGGATTGTTATTAATTTTTATGACTTCTGTAGCACTTTATTTTCAAAGTAGCTTTTCATCCTTATTTTAGGTTAGGTTAAGTAAGGGTTAGAAAATGGCCGCTGTAGGGGCTAGAATCCGCAATCCACGGATTAATCCGCTTTTTTGGGGGCAGATTTTTGTAAATATCCGAATCCGAAATGGACCCAAAAATTTGGCGGATTTCCAACCCTAGCTATTATATTACCTAATGTATTTTATTTGTTTTTTTTTTATATATATTTTATATTTTGTTTGTTTGTTATTTTAAATTTTATTAAAAATTCTATTTTATTTATTTTGGTTCAGATTTACTTTTTTATTGTTTTATGTCATCTAAATTTTTTTTATTTGTGGTTTCACTGAAACCTATTTTTGGACCAACTATCACCTCTCCACCCCCTATTTTAAATTTAATTGAAGGGGGGGGGGGGGGGGCGGAGTGCTTTAACCCAGGGGTCCATATATATGCCATATACGTGAAACTGCCGAAAATTTTAACATTTTGGAAAACTTTTCTGGCCAATACGGCAAAACGGCTGACCCAACAAATAATCTGGCCTCAAAGTTCTTTGTCGAGCACAGAATGGGGTTTAATGTTGGAAGCTGCTACATTTTTTGGGTAAAGTCCCTTTCGTAACATCGCACCTCATGGGGAGATTCTTCGTATTTTTCACAGTAGCCTTTCTCCTATTTCTAGCCCCTGCGGGGGGCTCTAACCCTGCGGGACCCAATATAACCTAACCTATTCTAACCTATAAAAAGCCATTTTAAAAATACGACGAATCGCCCTATAGTTTTTTGAAATTTTGTATTTTTCCAGTATGGCTTCAAAACAGATTAATATCCGCTGGATTAGAATCGGTTCTCAGCCTTTAAAAAAAAATGTATGGCACCGTATTAAGATTATTTTCCACGAAGATTAAAATAAAAATCATATAAATTAATACAAAACTGAAATAAATCTTCATTTTAATATCCGCGGAAAGCTGTCTATAATACGATGCTATAAATAACTATTCTACTTTTTGTGTGTAGAGAATTCTGTGATCAAAAATGCAATTTAAAAAATTTATATATATATTTTTCAGATAATATAAAAATGTTGTCAAAAATCAATGTAAACGGTTTTTAGGCATTTGTATTTTTTTGTATAAAAGGGATAGTTGCATGAAGTGCATTCCATATAAATGATTTCAAGAATAAGTATATCATCAAACATATATAATTTTGTATTACAATATTAAACTACTAGCGGCTACGCCCCTAGAGGCCTCTAGGGGCACTTGAGGAGGAGAGAGTCGAATTTAATAATTAAATTTCTTATTTTATATTTTAAAAGAAAAAGTAAAAAAAAAAATTTTGGGGGGGGGCGAAAAATTTTTTTTGGGGGGGGGTTCCCTCCCCTCATTTTTAGTTTTAGTTAAAAAAAAATGAAAAAAAAAAAAATTGTTGGGGGGGGATTTTTCATTTTTTGGGGGGGTTGGGGGTGTCCCACCCCCCAAGAAAATAGTTATAAACCTTCCCAGGACCTATGAGAAGCTACCCTGTTAAGGAGAACCCGATCGGTTCAGCGGTTAGCGAAATCCTTCGGTACAAACACACAGACAAACAAACACACAGACATCCTGTTACTTTAGTATAAGGATTAGACATCACTAAATTAATCTTCATGCTGTGAAAATAAGACATTCATACATATATATTGCATATATCACAAGAATATGATTTTCAAGTCTCTATATTTTTAAAACTACGTGGTACACAAGGATGACAACATTCATAAAAACGAAGCTCTAAAAACGAAAGGACAAACGAACATTAACTCTTGTAGAGTGTCAGAACTGAATTTACAATATAAATATATTTACAAAAATAAACGTAAATTTGTTGCAAAACTTCTTAAATACAGAATACTGTTTACGGACATACTGACATTTTTATGACTTGATTATAGAGATGCCTTGCTAATAATATTGTACATTATTGTAATAGGAATCGGTACTCCAAAAATCAGATCAATCGGATTATTATATCACATAAAAATTGTTGTTAAAAAGTTAAAAATCAATATTTTTTAAATGGACGTACTTCAATTCTGGTAACGATTATAGAGTTGCTACACTTTCTAAGTCGTACCTAACTACTACAGTTTGAAATCAATAGGACATTTCAAAACTTCCTAACTTAACGAAAAAAGCTATCCGTTACGTACGGACGTACGGACCTACTCTAATTATAGAAAAGCTTCGCTTTTAAAAATTGAAATTTTTTGAAATATATGCCCTATAAATGTTGTTAAAACTATTGAACAGGAAAAAAATATACGGTTCACTAAATTCAAGTTTAAATGCATTTCGTGCAACTACCCCTTTGTATAGAATTGATTGATTGATTGAAAACAAAATGGCTGACGGAAAGATAGATGCTGAACGTCACAGGAATCATTTCAAGAATCTGCAGCATTCCAGGGATCTAAAGGGATAAGACAATGACCGATAAATTGATGTACATCTCTATTGATGATACGGCAAAATTATCCCTTCTTTAGATTAAAATTAGTAGTTGAAATGTATGAACACTCAACTCAAATCTGCATGGAGGCCAGGAAGGGGGACATTGGGACTGTTTATTACACTAGTTCCCAAAGTCTTAAAATATCATTCTCTTGGTTTAACAATCAAGGGGATTTTTATTGAATTTTGGTTTGTTGGTTTATTTAGTTGACTCCCATATACCCTTTCTTACTTGTTCTATGTCCTCTCCTTCCCTTGAGAAATTTCTGCGCACCGTGGGAATATTTTAAGAATCATGGGAAAATTCTAGTAACCATGGAAAATTTGATAAACTATGGGAACATACTCTGAACCGTGGGAAAAAAATTAATCATTGGATAATTTTATGAACTGTGGAAAAATTTTATAAATCTCGGGAAAATTTTATGAATCGTGAGAAAATTCTATAAATCATGAGAATATTTTATGATGATTATGCAGATTCCTGAGATGATAATTGACCATATATAGATACCCATACTGCCTTGTATGGACTCCCATACCCTGTCTTTCTTGTTCTATGTCCTCTCCTTCTTTTGATATATTTCTGGGCACCGTGGGAAAGTTTTATGAATCGTGAGAAAATTCTATGGATCATGGGAAAATTTTATGAATCGTGAGAAAATTTTATGAATCATGGGAATATTTTATGAACTGCAGATTCCTGAGATAATAATTGACCACACTCAGATACCCATACTGCCTCGTATGGACTCCCATACCCTGCCTCACCTGGCTCTTCCCATTCATTGGACATCTTGGCATCTGTATGTCTTCGGTGAGTTTTAAACACAAGGATGACAATATACATAAAAAGCAAAGCTTTGAAACGGTAGCACTATCTACTTTCTATCTTATAATCTATAGAAGATAGAAGATAAGTTCATTGATACATCAATTTGTTAAAGTATCATTCAATCTATTTATCTATATATCAATCGATCTCTCTATCAATCCATCGCTTTATGTATTAATCTACTGATCTATCTATTTATCTACTGATCTATCTATAAATCTATTGACTTATCTATCAATCCATTGATCTATCAATTAATTGATCTATCTATCTATCAATCTATCTCTCTATCAATATATTGATCAATCTATTATTCTATTGATTAACTTACTAGGTATCTATAAGCAGAGTTTCGGATCCTTGGACTCAAAAAAATGCGGAAAAAATGGAAAATTCTACCTAAATTTACATAAAATCTCAGACATTCTCTTGATGAGAGCCAATCTTTCAGGTTTAGGTTCAGACTTGAAAATTAAAAGTATTTTTGACTTCGAATTAAAGAATAAATATTTTTTGAAAAATTTGGTGATTTTATTTTTATTGTCAAGGATCCGGATCCGCATACAATCAATGCGGATCCGAAACACTGTCTATAAGTCCATTGATATATCTATCTATCAACCATTTGATCAATCTTCAATCTATCTCTCTATCAATATGTCAATCCATTGATTTATCTATCAATTTACGGATCAATTCTTTCATCTATCTATCAATCCATTTATCTATCTATCAATTTATTGATCTTCTTATCAATCTACTGATCTATCTTACATTTCATTGATACATCTATCTATCAATCCATTGATATAACAATCTGTAGCACTATCTACTAATCTATTGATCAATCTATAAATTAATTGATCTAGCTATCTATTAATCCATTTATCTATCTATCTACTGATCTATCTATGTATTTACAGGGTGTAATTAGAGACTTTGCTGGACCTTATTATGTTTCAGAGGACAACATGGCTTTTGGTAATCCAACAAAGTAAGCATGATGTTTACAATCATCAAAGAACCTAATATGCTACCTTGGGACACTCCATTCTAGAAATATCAGAGTACTTAATATGCTACCTTGTGGCACTCCATTCTAGAAAGATCAGAGAACCTAATATGCTACCTTGAGGCAATTCATTCTTGAAATATTATAGGACCTAATATACTACCTTGTGGCACTCCATTCTAGAAACATATATCAGATATACAGGGACAGAGGGGGGGACATTGGGCTGTTTATTACACTAGTCCCTAAATATTTTGCTGGACCTTATTATGTTTCAGAAGACAAAATGGCCTTTGGTAATCCAACAAAGTAAGCAACTAAACAACAAGGATGACAACATCCATAAAAGCAAAGCTCTGAAACGGTAGGACAAACGAACATTAACACATGTAGAGTGTCAGAACTTAATAATCAGAATATACAATACATGTATAAAAGTCAAACAAAATTTTAAGTAAATTTGTTGAAATACTGCTTTTTTATGACTTTAATATTGAGATGTTTCGCTTATAACATTGTACTTTGTTGTCCTAAGAACCAGTGTAAAATCAGATAAATCTACCCAATCAACCTGTTTAAAATGGACGTACGGGCATTGTGGTAACGATTACAGAGTTGCTACTCTATGATACCTAACTACTACAGGAATCACCATGCAAAGTTTCAAAACGATAGGACAATTCTAACATGCCTAAATTAAAGAAAAGAGCTAACCGTTGCGGACGGACCGACCATGATTTTTTAATTAAAAGGAAATAAATCAACCTAATGGCCTAAAATCCCCATTTTCACGGGGTTTTTTCTTACCTAACCTAAAAATAAATTTTTTTTTGCATAGATAGGTAGATGAACCTAGTACCTAATGGACTACGCTTATGTACCAAATTTCAGAATTCTTGCTCAATATTTAGCCCATTTTACTAACAGTTAAGACTCAAATGTTATTATGCACAAAGTGCAATTAATCTTGAATTTAGTGAACTGCTTATTTTTTTTCCTGTTCAATAGTTTAAACTACATTTATAGTACATATATTTAAAAGAAATCTCCAAAGTTGTTAAGTCAACGAATAAGAAAACGATATTATAAAACTTTGGGGACTAGTGAAATAAACAGCTTATTGTCCCCTCTCTCTTTAAAAATTCCAACTTTATAGGTATTGGCAGCTGGACCCGAGTAAGGCGGAGGGTGGAGCTGTTGGCTGGGACAATGCTGTCATACAAGCCTCAGACATTTATAGTAAAAGGTTAGACCATGAGAAAATTTTAGGAAACGTGGGAAAATTTTAATAACCATGCAAAAATTCAATAAACTTTTAGAAATTTTTGTGAAACCCAGGAAAATTCTATAGACATGTGTCAAATGTCCAGTTTTGTTGCTTCCTTTATTCCAGGGACGAGGTATAGGACATCTGATTTCCAGGGAAGGATTAATTTTATACCTCAGATACAATCCACTTTCAGTCATTAGATACAGTCTCAATCTGATGTAGATATTCTCTTCTCATCTTTACCAGGAAGCTTTACCATAGTCTTCTGCAATAGGCATTGAACAATTGGTAGAAAAAGAATACACTCAGGTAGTTGATATACGTTGGCTTAGCTGATTGGCTTGCCAGGACTTGATCAATAAACTGCAAAGAAAAATAACAAGATTAATTTTCTTGAAAGTTTATGCATTTGGTAGCTAGTTTAAAGATCATTCCATAAAAAAAATATTCTTTTAATTGCAAATTATAATAAAATAATTTAAATATATGAAAATATGGTGCTACAAAAAACACAATAAATTATGGTGCTACAAATATAACCCGGAGTTTACTAGCAAATTTTATAAATTAAATACAAATATAATGACTTTTACCTAGTCAGGGATTGCAGATTTCTTAAATAGGAGCTTTTTCATCATCACACTTTGCAAGTTGAACTTTTAAATCTTAAAAGGAAATAAACTTGGTAAGTAAAAAAAAACATTATTTTCTTTCTTTTTCAAAAATCTTTAAAATGATAAATTTTCATTCAATATTAAATAATCATTGTACCTTACTCAAAAACCACTATTGTTTTCGGGCTTTTGCAGGTATACAGATAGAACAAGATGATTCCAGATACAATCAGGTACAACTAAAAGATTTAAATATTCTTTATTAACTATAACTTTTAATTGTCTTTCTATTTTTTGAAATATCTTGAATCTTTTTTATATTGCATATTAACGGCAATTTTGATAATACATAAATTAACAAAAAATGTATAATAATCAAACAAACCTCAGAATTCCTTTAAATGTCCTCTAAGGGCTCAAATGTTACAGGTAACAGGAAAACTTCATTTTCTAAATACAATATAATCTTTTCAATTTTCTGTTTTTTATAAAGTAAACTTTTTAACAATGATTTTAAACAAATATTGAAATTGAGTTATGACCATTTTGGTCCTGCTTTAATGCTAAAATTACTTTTTCTTTTTAAATATTTACATAATATGAAATAAATACTTACAACTTCCGTGGCCTGGCTAAGCAGCTCCTCTTTGCTATCCACAGCGGGAGGATATATGCCGGCAAGTTCACGGAATCCAGGTAATGTCTTTAAAGTCTGAAATTAGTAGCCATTATTGTCTTTTCTAGCTAATTATGAATTTCAAACGATAAAAACATGTACTTTACTAATTCTGGATCCATCTTCTGGAGTTGTTTCAAAAGTTGGAGGTAGCAGGTAATTTTCTCCACACCTAAAACAGCATCAGTTGGACATTTGACACTGCCGGGCGGAAGAAAAATTACCTGCAACCTCACTCCGGGTTTAACTATTGGCAGAACTTGAGGGATAGTCTAGTGATGACCCACCCTCTTGCTATGCATTTACAAACATAAATATTTTTATTTATTTGATATTTTTGAAATTACTTTTTGTACTTCAAGACTTATTTAAAGTGTACTGCTAACGTAAAATGCAAGAAATGCAATAATATTTTTATTAACAAAAATTGACGGGGCACAATGGCCCAAACTGGATAAAACATTAAAATAAAAATGGTGTAAAATATTCCATAATATTAAGATAAAAACTGGTTTTATAAAATTAGGATAAAACTGAATGAATGTTTTTTATAGAATAAAACTTCGGCAAATAAAAGTGTTTTTACATATAAAAATAACATAAAATTCACATGTTTATTAACGTTTATTTATCACCTTTGTACAAGTACATTAAATCTGCTCTCTTGGCTGCTTGGTTTAAGATCTCTGGAAGTGTCAGCTCGTCCTCAGTGACAATGATTGCAATGTTGCGGACAGGACGGCGGGTCTGGCGGGTGCCTGCCTCATTGGCATTCTTGTACTCAACCATAACTGAACGAATGACTCCATCCTTGCTGGTAAACACCTCAGAAATTATCCCAAGCTTAAAATTCTGATTTCCGACAAACTTCTCCCCCTCTGACTTGCAGAAAACAACGACATCTCCAACTTTAGGTTGCTGCGTCGTCTTGTCAAATCTAGCGGCTTTTGGGATGTAGTCAGCAATCTTCTCAGTAGTCCAAACCTTCCACCATGACTCATAGACTTGGTCTAATTGAGCCAATAGTTTTGTCGGTTTATCTACACATACAGGGGAATTTAAGCTTCTATTACTTGCTCTGCCAAACATTAATCTGCTGGGGGTGATCAAATCAATGTGATCAAGCTCGCTGGTTTTAGATCCAATACAAATAGGCAGATTATTTAACTCGTTACATACAAATGACAGAGCAGTTTCATAGGCCAAAATACTCAGTTTAACTCCACCAAATGTCAAGAAAAACAGCTTTTTAACTTCAGCAATAGATCTCTCAACAACACCTTGATAATTTGAACCACCTGTTGGTCCAACCTGATACTTGATTCCAACAGTATGCTTACCATTTAATGTTCTGGTCAACCTGGTCACATTTAACTCCATCCTGTTACACGCTGACTTTAACTGGCTACCTGGATCAATGTAGATCATGTCTGGAACACAGTGGTTGTGGCAGAATCTTGAAAAACACTGTAAGAAAGCCTCTGTTGAATAATCTTGCATAATGTGAGCGGCTAGGGCACCAGATCCAGGGTCACGGAAAATGGCCGCCCAAACTTTAACAGATGAACGGTGGTTATGCTCACATCTGGCAATAAATGGTCCGCAGAGATCCACTTGGGTGTTAAAAAAGGGTGGTGCTACAGTTATCCTATTTTCATGAACAGGACCCATTTTTACCTCCAACAGTCTGGCCTTTCTTTTTACACACAGCTGGCATCCTAGTCTGATTTCCTTTGCCAGATTTCTACCTCCAATAATGAAGGCAATATATCTGGATTCAAGGAGGGTGTGTTGAGTCCCTCTATGGTTGACAAGATTTTCATGGACATGTTTCATAATTGCATATGAAATTGGGCTGTACCTGTCCAATACAGGTCTGACAAATGTAAGTGGCCGTAGGTCTGGGAAAACATTTTCAGGATCCAAAATATTCTGTCCATCAAGAATTCTGCCAGTGTAGTAAATAATTCCGTCCCTTTCAACAGTGCCAGAAATGTCCTTTGACTTAGTGAACTTCTTTACTTCAGCAGTTCCAATACGGAAAAAGTAGTCTTCAGCAGCTTTAATTTCCACAGAACTCAAACGGTCCTTCATATTGACATTATTTGGCAGTTTTCCGCTTATATCCTTTGACTTGCTTAAGAGCCACAAACCAAATCTTTTTAAATAACAGCATCCTTGTATTGTCCTCCACCAGCCATAACGATTAGGGTCAATAACATACTTGCCATATTCATATCTAGCGGTCAACTCATCCTGCAGGCTAACATTAACAGAAATAGACTTAATTTCTTTTCCAACCTGTTCTTTATCTTCCTTAGTCAGTTGGATACTCTGAACCTTTTTAATTGGCCAGTCATCAGGACTCAGGTACATCCATTCCTTTCCTCTTTGCCAGGCAGATTTTGGCCCAATGTCTTCAATTGTTACTCCTGGACGGGTTCCAGTATCAGCCACATTTAACGCAGTTTCAACATGATACCACTGGTCCCTGGAACTGAACCTCAGGATTTCAACAACAGCATTTCTTACACCAATGGACATTGGGCGGCTATCTTGATTTAGCCAGGAAAGTACAACAGAGCTGTCGCTAACAAAATATGTGTTATTAATCTTGCCTCTGTAGTTATTTATTATGACCTTGGATAATACAGCCCCCATGACGGCAGCCTTTAACTCAGCACGTGGGATGGTTGAACCTGTGATAATCTTGGATTTGCCAGCAATTAGTTTAACAGTAACCTCGCCATCCGTTGATATGTGTCTTGCATGGCCACAAGCAATAGCTATATCCTTACTTGCATCAACACTAATAATCAAATCAACACTATCTTTACCAGCAGCCGAACGGGGAAACTTTATCTTCGGCAGCTGTTGCATCAATTCCAAGTTCTTAACCCACTTGTCCAGGTACTTATCAGGTAAACCATCATCCCATCCTACTTGTAAGTCGATTATTTCTCTGTAGTCAAGCTTAAAGTTTCCAGTAACACGGGAAACTAAACCCAAAGGATCAAAGCTGCGAGCAATGAGGGACAGAATAGTCCTTTTAGTGAAGTATCTACGAAGTGCTTCCTTAAGGTCTCCACTAACAGGGTCAGGTCTTTTTCCACGCTTGCACTTGCCAAAATACAAAGGCTTTTCTTCAAGAGACAGGACATCTTCCTCTGGTGCCCAGGTATAGCCAAGGATTGAAACATTTACACCGTCTGAAGAGACTTTTTCATCAGGTTTTTGTCCAGACAAGACAAAACTTTTAACTTCCATATTGGCAAGGTCCAAGGTAAAATTGATACCATTAATAACTTCTACTCTATCCTCAATGGTATCCATAGCATCATTGGCATCATCCACATAACACTTTTCTATCAGCACCTCAGCTCCTAGTGTATATTCAGGATGATTTAGTTTACAATAATTGGCAACTTGTGTAATACCTTCAGTTGTTTGGTTGCCGGAACTAATTACACCATAAATAATGGTTAGCATACATCTTTCTTCCACTGGTTTACTCGGGTCAAGTTCATCAATCCAAAGATATTTATGCCACCTGTAACTCTTTGCGTCAAGTTTTATCTGATTGTATGCCATTTTAATATCGCAGCAGAAAGCATACACACCACTCCTGAAGTTCACCAAGAGATTAAGGATTTTTTCCAATCTGTTACTGCCCTTAGCCAGACAGTTATTAAGACTTTTGTCGGTGGTAGAGTTGCTGGATGCATCAAAGACTGTTCTTACGGGTGTGCTTAAACTGCCTTCCTTGTGAACAGTTCGCCAGGGCAGATAATAACAGCCTTTATTCTTTTCCATTTCAAGTTGTATTTCTGGCGGTAGTTCTGACACTCTACAGGAATAACCATTTTCAACCAACTTATTGTGTGACTTTAGAACCTCTTGCCTTTTTTCAGGATTTCCCTGTAATTGTTTCATTTGACTTTTTAGGATAGCCAAAGCAACATGATGATTTTCTCCTAGCTCAACATCAGGGTCACAAATGAATGGAAGTGTACCAACGACCTTTTTTTCCTCAGGTGCAAATTTGACAGATTGACTGATTATCTCATCCTCCCTCTCCTCTTTTAGGCTCTGATGCTCCAGTTGGTTGCCCTTCTTACAGGTAGGACAGCCTCTGCAGTTAATACATCTATAGGGGGCTTCTGTTCCAACACCTTCCAGCTCAAAGTATCGTCTTTCCATCATTTTAGCATGATTTATTGAATGTTGCGTTTCTGTCAGTCCAGCCATATCTTCAGCAACATCCATATCTTTTATTGTCATATCAACACTCCAGTCCAGAGATGACCACAATGCACGTTTATGGCTCTGATAGGCTCTTAATTCACAGGTTAAAAATGCTGCTGACCCCATAAAATTGGCAGCATGGGCAGCTAGTCTCCAGGCTTCATGGGGACCGCCAAGGATTCCACGGTGACCACCCATCCCGGCAAACTTGCTTTCATACAGACATAAACCACTGGGCAGAGTAGCAACCACAGTAGGGAACAAATAATTATATTTTGACCCAAGTAACAAGTCTACTTCAGAACCACCAACAGATTTAGGTACAGTTGGCAATTTGACAGTGTGTCCATAAGCTTTAACAATGTCATTATAGGCCTCAGTTAACTCCCAGACTGGGAACTGGGTGGTGACATGATCCATTTGTATACCACTGACGGTGGCTATTTTGTCAGTCCCGGCCATTGGTAGCTCAAATTGCCGGTCACCATATTCTAAGTATATTGACTTTCCTCCAGCGACATTTAAAGTTGTAGGTCCAGGCCTAATCTCCCTAGTGTCCATCAGATTAACAGCTCTCGTGCTCAAACAGGCAGATCCGCAACCACTGTCATAAAAAAGTAGTATAGTTGGACCTCCTTTTGTTATCTCTAACTCTTGACACATAAATATACCAGGGTTTTCAACATCTGGGATAACATTTGCAGGTAGGTCTGTTGCCGTCACCTGACTTCCAATGTCAGGTAATGTTGTGTATGTGTCAACAAACAGAAGGTTATCGCCGGGAAGCCTGCTGCTATCAATAGAGGCCTTGAAGTTATCAAGCCTCTTTTTGTTGGTATTACGATGATAACTACAACACAAAATATGCCTTTGCCTTCTATGGTGGACTTTACCACAATTATCCAAATTGCAAAAGTGGTCTGTTCGACAGTCGTTGGCATGCCTGTCCCACCATGACTGCAGATCATTTAAATCAACATTACTGTCCATTCGAAGGCATCTATGGCAAACTTTTTTGGAGGTGGCCAACTTTGCCCTCTCCTTTATAGGCGTGTCCAAGAAATTTTTGCAAAAATACAGGTGGGTATGGATGCCGTCACATTCCCCACACACAACATCAATTGGTGGATAACCGTCGCCCGTCTGTTGGAGTTGTGGGGTTTTTTGCTTATCTTCTTTTCCATAACTTTTCTCCCGTGTCTTTTTGTCAGTTGGTTTGTTTCCGGCGCCCACAGAGAGGACAGTTTCCTTCTCCTTTTTATTTTCCTTCCATTGCTTTTCCACCTTCTTAGTTTTATCTTCACCAGGCAGAGAAATTGCGGGCATGGACAATTGCCAACTAATGTCACTTACTTGTTCAGTAAGAAAAGTGATACATTCATCAAAACATTTGTGTTCATCCATGAGACCCATTCCAGATTTAAATTTTTGGTATCGCCGTCCCAACTCTATCTGGCGCTCGCGGTTTAACAGCTGTTGGACCAATGTGTGAATGTCACTTTTTGTATATAAATAGCTTGTGACGTCATTATTCTCGGCAAATTTCTCAACCTCTAGCAGCTTGGCTTGAACCTTATATAACCAATCTGCTTGTTTTGTCCTCTCAGAATCTTTGTAAGGACATCTGCCGAAATGGAAAAACTCATCCTTGTATTTGTTAAAGATCATGGGAATGTTTCCATATCTTTCTGATAACTTGTCCCAACATTTTTCAATAGTTGTTTCTTGCAGACAAATGGCGGCAGGAAGTCCCTTTAAACATTTTTTCTTCAAAAATTCCAAACGGTCAGAGTTGGTAAGGTCAGGGATAGAACCAACGTAGATTATAAATTGTTGCTTGAAGGTGAAATAATCTAACCCCTTTTCTCCACTGAATTCCGGGACGGTCAGGGACTGGGCCTTATGTTTACTGGTGACACACTTTGTTTTTAGACCAAAACTTAGTTCTGCTTCTTTTACATAGTCGCGTGTTTGCAAGTATTGTTTATCAAGACTATTTTTAGTTTCTTGAAGCATTGTAGCCGTTTCAACTTCATCAAGCTCCATGGCGTCAACAATTTGTGTGTCAAGCCTCTTAAACAACTCCAAAGTCTCTTTCTGTAACTCTTCAAAATCGTACAGCATCTCCATCAAGTGTGCGTCCGATTCAGGGATCCTATTTGTAATGGCATAGAGTAGCTCCTCCACATTTCCAGCACGCGGGACATCTGTGGTTTTGGTGGCCTCAAGTCTCATTAATTTAACTTGCCGTGTAGCATCATTCATTTTGTTTGGATTGACAGGATAAACCCTAATCCCTGTTGGCATATTTCCAGGGGCGGCGGCTGCCGGTGCAATAGCTGGCGGCGGCGCGGCTGCGGCCTCACGTTCAGTTATACTTCTTTCATAAAGGTGGTCGCAAAGTTTAGTGACCAACGTCCGTATATCATTTAACAGCGTTGTTGCGGAACCGGCCTTCTCAACAAGGTTTCTATCCTCGGGCGGGTTGGTTTCAAAATGAGCTCGGACGTCACTAAGCAGACTTGCTGATAAATTTAAATCTTCTACAGCACGGTCTAGGACGGTGGTTTTATACTTGAAAGAATCATTTCCTTTCTCTTGATGGTTTTCAAAAAGGATTTGGGCTTTACAGAGGGACGCAAGTGCCTGTTTTACTTCCCCTTCATAAACCATATTGGGGGTTTTTACACGGACGGTGTGGCTAATTTCAAATTGTCTATTATCTGAGCTAAGTATTGTTTCTTCAACACTATTATCCCATTGTAGGGTGTCCCCACTGCTTTCACTAACGTCAGAACGCGTGGGGGTGCTGGCAGCAGAAAGGGGTCCCGAAGGTGAACTGGCGGCAGACAGAGAACCAATAGGAGCTCTGGCGGCAGAAAGGGGACGCAACGTAGGATTGGCGGCAGACAAGGGACCAATAGGAACGTTGGCGGCAGGTGGGGGGCCAGTGGGAGAACGGGCTAAACTTCTCCTTGATGTAAAGGGGGACGTCGGCAAGTCAGACTCAAAATTAGCGCGCGTTGAAACTGGCGGCCTTGGTGTAGTGTTGTTTACGGGATGAGCTCTGTCTCGGCGCAATGGGGGCAAGTTATCCAGCCCAGGGTCTGTGAGTCCAGAGCTTCTCAGGTTCATGGAATTGTCTACTTAATCATGCGGACTTATGGAAAATTAGAGTTATGCCGCTTAAGATCCTTAAAACTGCCGATGTCTCAATCTCAAGTTAGGGCCCACAAGGTTTAACGTCTGCATTTTGCCCGACGGGCGGTAGCCATATATCGGGCTACCGCATGAGACTAGTGGGTTGGCGCTTTTACGGCCGTTTTTATTGAGCAAGAAAAAGTTCAACTATAAAACAATATATATAATATATAATAATGCAAATTAGTGTGATGTGCTAGCAACCCCGCGAGGGACGGCTAGTTCGGCTTTAGCTTCGCAGCTGCAGCCAGGTGGGGCTCCCAGGCAGGTCCACCTTCAGTCCTCCAGGTTAAAACGTGGCTGTTAGACTCTTCAAGCTATAATTGACCGAGCTTGGAACCATAGTTTATTGATTGTCAAATGTCCAGTTTTGTTGCTTCCTTTATTCCAGGGACGAGGTATAGGACATCTGATTTCCAGGGAAGGATTAATTTTATACCTCAGATACAATCCACTTTCAGTCATTAGATACAGTCTCAATCTGATGTAGATATTCTCTTCTCATCTTTACCAGGAAGCTTTACCATAGTCTTCTGCAATAGGCATTGAACAATTGGTAGAAAAAGAATACACTCAGGTAGTTGATATACGTTGGCTTAGCTGATTGGCTTGCCAGGACTTGATCAATAAACTGCAAAGAAAAATAACAAGATTAATTTTCTTGAAAGTTTATGCATTTGGTAGCTAGTTTAAAGATCATTCCATAAAAAAAATATTCTTTTAATTGCAAATTATAATAAAATAATTTAAATATATGAAAATATGGTGCTACAAAAAACACAATAAATTATGGTGCTACAAATATAACCCGGAGTTTACTAGCAAATTTTATAAATTAAATACAAATATAATGACTTTTACCTAGTCAGGGATTGCAGATTTCTTAAATAGGAGCTTTTTCATCATCACACTTTGCAAGTTGAACTTTTAAATCTTAAAAGGAAATAAACTTGGTAAGTAAAAAAAACATTATTTTCTTTCTTTTTCAAAAATCTTTAAAATGATAAATTTTCATTCAATATTAAATAATCATTGTACCTTACTCAAAAACCACTATTGTTTTCGGGCTTTTGCAGGTATACAGATAGAACAAGATGATTCCAGATACAATCAGGTACAACTAAAAGATTTAAATATTCTTTATTAACTATAACTTTTAATTGTCTTTCTATTTTTTGAAATATCTTGAATCTTTTTTATATTGCATATTAACGGCAATTTTGATAATACATAAATTAACAAAAAATGTATAATAATCAAACAAACCTCAGAATTCCTTTAAATGTCCTCTAAGGGCTCAAATGTTACAGGTAACAGGAAAACTTCATTTTCTAAATACAATATAATCTTTTCAATTTTCTGTTTTTTATAAAGTAAACTTTTTAACAATGATTTTAAACAAATATTGAAATTGAGTTATGACCATTTTGGTCCTGCTTTAATGCTAAAATTACTTTTTCTTTTTAAATATTTACATAATATGAAATAAATACTTACAACTTCCGTGGCCTGGCTAAGCAGCTCCTCTTTGCTATCCACAGCGGGAGGATATATGCCGGCAAGTTCACGGAATCCAGGTAATGTCTTTAAAGTCTGAAATTAGTAGCCATTATTGTCTTTTCTAGCTAATTATGAATTTCAAACGATAAAAACATGTACTTTACTAATTCTGGATCCATCTTCTGGAGTTGTTTCAAAAGTTGGAGGTAGCAGGTAATTTTCTCCACACCTAAAACAGCATCAGTTGGACATTTGACAACATGGGAAAAAATTGTATAACAATGGGAAAATTTTATGACCCATTGTTATGACATTTTTTTAACCGTGGGAAAATTGCATTTTGGTAAAATGGAATAAACTTTGGAAATATTTTGTGTAATAAAGAAGAAAGGGGCGCTTTTGTATTCGACAATGCTGTAATACAAGCCTCAGACATTTATAGAAAAAGGTTAGATCATAAGAAAATTTTAGGAACCATGGGAAAATTATAATAACCATGGGAAAGTTAAAAAAACATTGCCAAAATTTAATGAACCTTTGGAAATTTTTGGAAACCTGGGAAAATTCTATGACCCATGTGAACATATTTTAACCATGGGAAAATTGCACTCTGGGAAAATGGAATAAACTTTGGGAATATTTTGCATAATGAAAGAATAAAGGGGGCGCTTTCTTTTTCAACAATGCTTTAAGACAAGCCTCAGACATTTACAGTAAAAAGTTAGACCATGAGAAAATTAAAGGGACCGTGGAAAAATTGTAAAAAACATGGGAAATTTTATGAACATTGGCAAATTTTTTTAAAATCTATGAACTGTAGAGAAATTCTATATATACACGGGGGAAAACTTTAAACCGTGGGAAAAATCTATAAGCTGTGGAAAAAATCCATGAAATGTTGAAATTTCTTTCTTGTATTCATTCGAATCCGATTAATATCCGGTGGATTAGAACTGGTTTTCATCCATACAACAAAACTATGTCTAGCATCGCATTATATCCAGTTTTCTACGCATATAAAAATGTACAATCATAAGATTAAAACCAGTTTTTTTAGCACATGCCTTTTGCATCTCAGGGCTAAAAAAAACTGGTTTAAATCTTATAATTGTACATCTTATATCAGCATAAAGCTGTTTATAATACAATGCGAGAAATAATTATTAACTGGTTATATGAAGTCGGGGTATCTGTATTCTCACACATTCTATTCTTAAATTTTATTTTAAATATTACTTTTTTTCAGAGTACACAATTTATTCTGCGACAACTGCCATTCCCACGTGGCCAGAGCACTCAATATTATGAACTACAATGGAAAGTCAAAGTAAGTATGTTATCTGCTGGATTGGAACCGGTTTTCAGCCATACTATCCGCAGAAAGTTGTCTATAATACCGAGCGTTAAAAATCTACAAAATCTAAATGGATAAGACAATGGCCGTTAAATTGATACATTGTCGAAACACAACCTTACATCTTTAGTATATTATAATTAATGGTGGAAACGTTTGGACACTCATCATAATAAACTAACCAATCAAAATTCAATTAAAGTCCCTAACGTTTTTGAGCCAATGAATTAGAAAACATTAGTATAAAACTTTGGGGACTAGTGTAATAAAGAACCCATTGTCCCCTCCCACCCCAAAGTATGACAAACATACTGACAGACATACAGAAATAAATTATAAATTGGCTTCGCTTCTTTCTAAAAACTTGCTGTATAATAGGTAGAGCATGTTGGGGAATACTTTAGCTCCAGCACAGACCAGAAAGAGAGAGAGGGTCAATGGACTCTTTATTACACTAGTCCCCAAAGTTTTATAATAAGGTTTTCTTATTCGTTGGCTTAACAACGTTTGGAACTTGAATTTTAATTGGTTAATTCATTAAGTTGAGAGTTCAACGTTTCAACTAATAAATTTAATCTACGGAAGGGTTAATTTTGTGTATGATTATTAGGGATGTACATTAATTAATCGGACGTTTTCTGATCTCTAAGAACAGACAGAACTTAAAACTTAGGATTATCAGACAATGGTCTTGCAATCAAAAGGTTGACAACATCCATAAAGGGGGGGGGGTTAATGCAACCATCTCGTAATCAATGTATAAATGGTACTTAGAATTCGAATTTCGATCTGAAATTTTAGAAGAGTAATCCTTGGTAGGAGGTCTATTTTCCCTAAATCGATCAAAAAGTCGGAAAATTAACGGCTAATGGCTGCCGGCTTAGCCGTTTTAGGGCTTTTTTTTAGGGCAAAATTATCGAAAATAACACTTTTTAAAAATTTCTAGTACCAGCTGTTTAACAGCTAGAATCGACTAAAAAAGGCTGGTGTAAGCTATGAAATGCCAAGATTATCATTTTTAGACCGAATAATGTAAAACTATCATTCAAAAAGTGCTTTCTCCGTAATTAATGATGGATTTGCTCTGAAAATACCAAAAAAAACCGGCTTAATGGCTGAGCCCCCAGCCGTTACTTTTTCCAACTTTTTATTGGATTCAGGGAAAATAGACCTACCAAGGCACTATGTGCCCAGCCAATGCAAAAACTCCAAGATTCCAAAAAATGCATTTTTGAATATTGACCAATTTTAAAGTTTTAGGTTAATCTTTGTCATATTTGAGAAGGATTCCCAAAGCTAGAGGTGAAAATATCAATTACTTATAATTTTACAGCTTCGAGAAGTAGCCTACCTAGAATTTTAGGATTTTATAATAAAGCCTAACTATTAAAATTGCATTTTATATGCAAACTTTAAATTATCGTCAAACTACCAAAAATTGAGCTCCAGTAATATGTTATACCTTTTTTGAAAGCTTATTGAATATACTATACGATTTTAAATTAGTTTTTATACGTTTACTTATAAAACTTATGAAAAAATTGATGTCAAAGCAGCCCCCCTAAAAGAATCAGGAATTATGATATTTTGTAATGTTACTCTCAACTTCAAATAGTTTGATCTTTTTTCAGCTAACGATGCCGCATATCAGACCTTTACACATGTTTAACCAAGGCACTCAGTGAATGAATCCTGTTGGTTTCAATGGCGGCATCGTTAGCTGAAATTTTTTTCTCACATTTTTGTAGGAGCGGTCGGACCCATTTTATAGAAATTTTACACAAAAAAAGACAAATTAAAATAACTTTTTACAAATCATTTTATCGTGATATTTATAGTTCTCAATGCAATTTTTTTATACAATCCCTTATTCTTATTGCTTAAAGTCTTTAAAGGATATCCTTGCCCCCCCCCCCCCAACCCCAGAGTGTGGGGGGAGGCGAGGCCCCCCATGCACACGCCCAGAAATATTCATTTAAGCTATGTAATCGAACCTGTTGCTTCTAATCAATTACCATTCCTTTTAAATCAAATGAATAATATTTTAAATGTTTAAATTTTATAAAACTAATTCCACCTATTCCACTCCCATATGCACGCCCTAAAGAATTAAAAGAGTTAAGCAAACTCGTAAAGAAACTTAAAGATTTAAGCAAATTTGTTAATAAATGTATGAAGGCCTAGAGATCTAAAGGGATAAGAGAATTGCAGATAAATTGATGAACATTACCAATAATGATACACAAACTTACTCCTCTGTAGATTACAATTATTGGTTGAAAAGTTATGACACTCAACTTAATAAACAAACAAGAAAATGTTATTATAAAACTTTGGGGACTAGAGTAATTAACAGCCCAATGTCCCCTTCCTTCCTGATAAAGGCCTTATTGCAGACAATCAATACTTTGATTGCAAGGCCTTTGGATTAAAGTTTTTAGTGCTTTTGGGGTGATTTGTAATATATTTGCTTTTATTTTTAAAACAAGAATTGTTTTGTCTATAAGTAGCGCAGCAATAATATGTAATTTTTTTAATGAAAAAGTACAGTAAAATGGGTTATAGGAAAATAGAAAATTATTTAACAAAATGTTATTAACAATTTAACATGTTTCCTTGTTTATAGTTATTAATGTCAACAAATCCAGGGATCTAAAGGGATAAGTTAATGGCCGATAAATTGATGAACTTATCCAATGATGATACACAAAATTACCCCTTCTGTAGATTACAATTAGTGGTTTAAACGTTTGGACACTCAACATTTGAAAAAACACAATTTAAATTCAGTAAAAGCTTCTAAAGTGGCTAAACCAATGAATAATAAAACATTAATATAAAGCTTTGGGGACTAGTGTAATAAACAGCCCAATGTCCCCTCCCTCCCTGAAACAATTGATATATAAGTATTTCATTGATAATTTATTTACGGGAGGGGGGTGACTTGAAACAAAACATACCAGCAATTTTATTTTGGGCGCTACTCACTTAGTTTTAGAGATAATTGGGTAAAATTTTTGGGTTGTGTCACCAATGTCCCTAAGTTTTGGAATCTTAAAAAAAAACTGCGGCGGAACCGCCGTTCACGGCCGTTTTCCGCTACCAACAAAATTTTTTTTATTGCATTCTTCGCTGAATTAGGCAATTTGGAATCATTATTTAATATTTTTTTTTTTTAATTTCCCCTTATAACCAACCCTGTGAGTGTAGGGGGACTTCATTTTCAAATTCTCATTTATCAAGGTATACCTTAAATTCAGTGCTTCTCTTGTGCTTTTAAGATATTGGACCCAAATCGTTTAAGGGTGTCACTAATCACCCCAATTTTTGGTATTTTGAAAACGGCGGGAGCGGCGGGCCCGCCGCCGTTTTCAGCAGCCGCCACAAAAAATTTTTTTTTCTGATTTCTTGCCGAATTAGGCAATTTGGAATCATTTGAGATAATGTTGTTTTTTTGGCGGCAGAAAATGGCTGTTAACGGCGGGAGCGGCGATTCCGCCGCCATTTTTTTTAAAGATATCAAAACTTGGGGTAACTAGTGACCCAACCCAAAAGATTCTACCCAATTTGAAGCAAAATTAACAGAACTATGAGTTTTTGTTTTATTTTGGAATTCTGGGCACACAGTGCAAGGATTACTCATGCAAAATTTCAGATTCGAAGTGCCATTTATAGATTATTACGAGATGATTGCATTAACACCCCCCCCCCTTAGCGAAGCAAGTCATGGATGGAAAAAGTGTGTTATAAAGCAGATGTTAAGTTGTCATAAAAAAAAACAGGAATATAACCATAAAAAAAATCTTTTTGAGAATAATTATCTAGGTATCCTAAATTATTTTAACACAAAATTTGTTTGTTTTTTGAAAACATTTTTTTAAAATTAGGTACAAAAAAATTGGGGTGATTTTTTTGTATTTTGTGGGTTGGGGGTATTCCACCCCGCAAGAAAATAGCTTAAAACCACCACAGGACCATTAGATATATTTCCTGAAGAATAGAATCTGATCGGTTCAGTGGTTACAGAGATCTTAAGCTTCAGACGGACATATAGACATCCAGCTACTTTGTATTAAAGATAAGCTCTGGCCTGCTACAAATGTCAATGTTCGTTTGTTCTACCGTCTGATTTTATAGCTTCGCTACTTATTGATGTTGTCATCCTTATTTTAGTTACAACATGGTGTCGCTCTGTTTTCTGTTACTCATCCATGGAAAGTACGTCAATGTTTCAGGTCAGTATTTTGGTAGCTACTTGTAGAGAAGCTTTGCATTAAAAAAAATAATAAATAAACAGAGGAATTGCCAATATATACCATCTTTATTAGTCATTCAAACAGTTCAATTCCTAAAATTACATACATAAATTAATTGAGTGAGACAAAGTGTTTAAATTTAATATCATAAATTCAAAAGTATAAGTTCAGTTATAATACTTACTGTTGTTTAATGTTATCAACAAAATCTGAGAAACCTAGAGCAGCTACGCTCCTAGGTGTTATATTTTGAAGGCATTCTCGTTACTAAATAGCATGTTGGATGAAAAAAAGCAAATTCTTGAATACAAAAGCGGAAAGGGAATCTTTCAAGGCTGTTTTGGTAGAGAAAAGGTCGTCTTGTGGATTTTTTGAATAAGGAATTATTTAGCATTTTTTAAAAAACTATAGGCACATAAACATCATTTAATTTTTTTTTTCAAATTAAAGAAATTAACTATTTTCTTATTGAAAAAGATAGAATGGTCTTTTTTAGTTAGTTTAATACTGCCAAGCGACTACGCTCCCTAGGGAGGGGAGGTTGAATTAACAACCCATTTTTTTTTTTTTTTAGATTATTTTTTAAAGTAAAAAAAAATCTGAAGGGTTATTTTTTGGGGGGCGGCGGGGTACGTTAATTGACTACTCCCCTTTTTTAATTTAAGTTTTAAAAAGAAATTAATTTTTTTTGCGGGGGGTATTTTTACTCTAGGGGGATTGGGAAAGTCCCCCCCCCCCAAAAAAAAAATAGCCCAAAATCATCACAGAGAAGTAGGTATATTTCCTGAAGAGTAGAGCCCATTCGATTCACTGGTTTATGAGATCTTAAGCTTCGGACAGACATACTTCGTTCTACTTTGTGTTACAGATTAATTTCTATATGTTTAAAGTGTATATGTGAAAGGGCAGTTTTTTTTTCATTTCAAAAAGGCATCAGTTTTCGTCAAAACTATTCTTGTTTTTATTTTATTTTTTGAATGTTGATTACTAGTACGATTGACTATTGACTCTAGAGGCGTGGTGACGCTTCGGGTACAAGACCTCTCAACGTCACCTTTGAACAAACTCTGCATTTTAAATTGCAATGCAACGGGCTCCATCAACTAGGGTATCAACACCCATCAGACAACCACCCCTTTAATTGCACGACCTTTGTCTGAGAAGTCCCAACTGTGCATGGTAATGAGTTGCCATTTTTTGGACCAAGGCATTCCCCCTACTCTAACTAATTATGTCGCATATCTGACATAGCAGCAGTAGGAACCATTTAAATGTCTTTAGTTTTGACGCTGTATCGGACCGAGATTCGAACCTATCACCTTCCCGACTACGAGTTGATGCCCTACGTGTTGAGCCACGGTCGCGCGGGTTACTAGTACGATAAGCAAAGTTATAAGCAAGGATTTTTTTAGGATGTTTGAAAACCTGGTTGCCTGTGCTTCTAATGATCTCAATACTGGTGGCAGCAATTGTCTTCAGCCATTTTGGCATTTGAAGGTATGAGCCAGGGTTGGCAAGAAAAGTCGAGTTAAAACCACATGGTTTTTTTTTTGGCGGCGGCGAAAAATGGCGCCATCGTTTTTTTTTTTGAAAGATACCAAAACTTGGGGTAATTAGTGACCCAGCCCAAAAGATTTTACCCAATTATCTCTAAAACTAAGGAAGTAGCACCCAAAATGAAATTGCTGGTATGTCGTGGCACGAGCCCAGAGTAACCACCCCCCCTCCCCCTTTACTTAAAATTTTGTTAAAACTTATATATTTATAATCTGCTTATTTAGTTCTGACACTCTACAAGTGTTAATATTAGTTTTTCCACCCATTTTAGAGCTTCACTTTATGGATGTTGTCATCCTTGTTTTTTTATTTCTAGGACTGAGCATTGGCTACATCAAGATTTCATGAACGGCACAACAAATCAATACTTAGAACTAGCGGCTACGCCCCTAGAGGCCTCTAGAGGCACGTAAAATGTTTTTCTTTTCAATCTATGTTAAGATCAGCTGTTTTTCGCCGCTAGATGGGGTTAGTTAGGTTTTTTGCGATTTCTTTTAGTGGCTGGTTACATCCTCTCCCAAAATAGTTATAAACCTTCGCAGAACCTATGAGAAGCTACCCTGTATAGGAGAACCATGTCAGTTCAGTGATTAGTGAGATCCTTCGTTACGCACAAATAGGCATCGTTCTACTTTGAATTATAGATAGATTTGCTACTTAATACTCTTGTGTAAAACAAGAAGAATGTCTGTCTCTCTGTCTGTCCGTCTGTCTGTCTGAGTGTGTGTACTGAAGGATCTCGCTAAACGCTCCTTTACAGGGTAGCTTATAATAGGTCATGAGAAGGTTTATAACTATTATGGGGTAAGGTTCCACTGCCCTCCCAAGAGAAATCATCCATAGAAAAATTTAGTTTAGCTGCTAGTATGTCATATTTCTTTCAGGGAGGGAGGGGACATTGGACTGTAAATTATACGGGTCCCCAAAGTTTTATAATAACATTCTTTTATTCGTTTGCTTAAGAGGTTTTGATACATCTTGATTTGGCTTTTATGCAACATTTGTCATGGGTACCAGTATAAAACTTTGGGTACCAGAATAAAACTTTGGGTACCAGTATAAAACTTTGGATATCATAGCAAAATTTTGGTTACCAGTATAAAACTTTTGGTACCAGTATAAAACTTTGGGTACCATTATAAAACTTTGGGTACCAGTATAAAACTTTGGGTACCAGTATAAAACTTTGGGTACTAGCATAAACTTTTCCACCAATTATTTTAATCTACAAAAGGAGTTTTGTCTATCACAATTGGGGGAGTGCATAAATTTATCGTCCATTGTCTTATCCCCTAAGATCCATGGTGACAATACTCATAACAATCTTTCTCGTATTCATTCGAATCCGGTGGATAAGAACCGGTTTTTATCTATACGAAAAAACTATGTCTAGCATCGTATTATATCCAGCTTTCTACGAATATAAAAATGTACAATCATAAGGTTTTTCGGCATCTCGGGGCTAAAAAAACTGTTTTTAATCTTATAATTGTACACTTTATATCTGCGGAAAGCCGTTTATAATACGATGCTATAAATAATTATTCCGGCTGGATTAGAACCGGTTCTTAGCTATACTACAAAAATCATGTATAGCATCGAATTACAGACAATTGTCCACAAATATTTTTTAAAAATCAAAAATACGAGTTTTGTTTGCCCGCGGTTTGGGCTTTTCGGGGCTAATAAAACTGGTTTTAATCTTAAATCTTTGGATTTAATATCCGCGGAAAGCTGTCTATAATACGATGCGATAGAAAACCATTATTGTTTCAAAATCTGTGTATTTTTATCAAATCCAAACTTTTCTAGTATAGTCCCTTTCGTGGCAACGCACCTTAAGGGGCGATTCTTCATATTTTTCACAGTAGCTTTTCTCCTATTTCTAGCCCCTGCGGGGAGCTCTAACCTTGCAGGGCCAATTTCCTAACCTGGTGGGGCAATCACCTAACCCAATTTAACCTAACCTAACCTATAAAAAGCCATTTTAAAAATACGACGAGTCGCCCCTTAAGATGCGTTGCCACGAAAGGGACTATTCCCGACAATTCTAATGTTTTTAACCATTTTTTGAAAGGTATGTCAAAATACTCTGACACCTGTAGAATCATACTGCAGAGCTAAAATAAGAATAGGCCCCCCCAAAAAACTTTTTTGGGGGGGGAATATGTTAAAAATTTCTCAATCTATAGTAAAAAATAGGTTAAAAACAGTTTAATAGATATGTATTGCTTTGTATCGTAAAAAAAGATATAGAATTTAATAATAAACAATAAATTGTCACATATTTTTTATTTTAGTATCCGCGGAAAACTGTATTGATATAATGGGATATATAGTTATTTTTCGCATCGTATAATAGACAGCTTTCCGTGGATATGAAAATAAAAATATTTACAAGATTAATTCCATTTCTAAAGGGCCGTATGCCCGGGCTAATAAAACTGGGGTATTTGTATTATAATTTTTATTTTGATATTCGTGGAAAATTGTCTCTAATACGATTTTATTAATGATTTGTATTTATAACTGAGAACCGGTTCCAATCCAGCGGTTATTAATCGGTTTCGAAGCCATACTTGATAATCGCGTTTACTTTATATTTAGGGCGTTGCTAAAAAAGGTCTAATGCTACAAAAAAAAAATGAGGGGGAAAGGGGTTAGGTTGTGCTAAAATTCCTTAAAAGTGTGAGTTTTAAGGCTTAAAAACAGTAGTAGAATGATAATATTCACTAAATATGTATATTCCTTATTGAAAAGAACTATAGTCAAAACATTTTTTAAAGTTAACATAAAGGAGGATGTGCTTAAGGACCATTTGGGCAGGGGGGGGGGGGTTTACTCGAGAACCCTTAGAGCTAAAGGGAGCTAATTTTGGATTTAAGCTTCTATGGGGCCAAAGTTACTTTTAAAATTATCGTCGACCCCCCACCCCCCCCCCAAAAAATTTTTTTTGGGGGGGGGGTAAAAATTTTTTTTATTGCATTTCTCGCCGAATTAGGCAATTTGGAATCATTTGAGACCATGTTATTTTTTTCAAAAATTTTTCGCCTTACAAGCAACCCTGCGGGGGGACTTAATCATTTTTTTCAAATTCTCGTTTATGAAGGTATATCTTAAATACAGTATGCTACTCTCTTAGTTTTAAAGATAATTGGATGAAATCTTTTTGATTGTGTCACTAATTACCCCAAGTTTTGGTATCTTTAAAAAAAAACGGCGGCGGGACCGCCGCTCCCGCCGTCCGCCGCTGTTTTCCGCCGCCACCAAAAAAAATTTTTATTGCATTTCTCGCCGAATTAGGCAATTTGGAATCATTTGAGACCATGTTATTTTTTCAAAAATTTTTCCCCTAACAAGCAACCCTGCGGGGGGGACTTAATCATTTAATCCGCCACCAAAAAATTTTTTTTATTGCATTTCTTGCCGAATTGGGCAATTTGGAATCATTTGAGACCATGTTATTTGTTTCAAAACGGAAAACGGCGGCAGACGGCGGGAGCGGCGGTCCCGCCGCCGTTTTTTTTAAAGATACCAAAACTTGGGGTAATAAGGGACACAATCAAAAAGATTTCATCCAATTATCTCTAAAACTAAGGGAGTAGCATACTGTATTTAAGATATACCTTTATAAACGAGAATTTGAAAAAAATAACTAAGTCCCCCCGCAGGGTTGCTTGTAAGGCGAAAAATTTTTGAAAAAAATAACATGGTCTCAAATGATTCCAAATTGCCTAATTCGGCGAGAAATGCAATAAAAAAAAATTTTTACCCCCCCCCCAATAAAATTTTTTTTGGGGGGGGTGGGGGCCGGGGGTCGACGATAATTTTAAAAGTAACTTTGGCCCCATAGAAGCTTAAATCCAAAATTAGCTCCCTCTAGCTCTAAAGGTTCTCGAGTAAACCCCCCCCCCCCCTGCCCAAATGGTCCTTAAGCACATCCTCCTTTTATCGTTCTACTACTGTTTTAAGCCTTAAAAATCACACCTTTATAGAATTTAAGCACAACCTACCTCCCCCTTTAATTTACAAAAGGTCTAATGCTATAAAAGGTCAAATCTTACAAATTTACTCTGTTAGGTAAAGGTCGATTTTTGTATCGGGTTCGAAACCATTCCATTGGGTAGCCAACACAGACTTTAGACAAAATGTCGGACGGAATTTCAATTTCCAGCCTGTGGACAAAGTTATTCAAGAAAGAAATTTCGATTTTATACATTGTTTCACTGCTAGTAGATTTTTTCTTTAAAAATTGGAAGATTTTTTTTTCTTTAATTTTAAAAATTAGACCTTTGATAACATTAGATCATTTGTAGCAACACCATATTTAGTCACTAGCGGCTACGCCCCTAGAGGCCTCTAGTGGCACTTTAAATGTTTTTTTTAAACAATACGTAACATTTCTATGTTGCGCTCAAGTCTCAACGTAAAAAAATTTTTTTTTTGTGATTTCTCTTTGAAGGGTGGTGGTACCCTCCCCCAAAATAGATATAAACCTTCCCGGGACCTATGAATAGCTACCCTGTAAAGGATAATCATATCGGTTCAGCGGTTAGCGAGATCCTTCGGTACAAACACACTAACACATAGACAAACAGGATAAGTATAAGGATATCTCCAATACGAGGGAGGGAGGGGACATTGGACTGTAAATTAACATTCGTTGACTTGAAAACTTAGTGGGGCTATAAACCAATACTCTTTATCATAAGGGGTAATTTTGTTTATTGTGGTTGTGGTTCAATTTATCATCTATTGTCTTATCCCTTAAGATCCCTTATTTGCAATAGAAGATTAATTGGGAACAGTCGCTTTCGTGGCAACGCCCCTTAAGGGGCGATTCGTCGTATTTTTAAAATGGCTTTTTATAGGTTAGGTTAGGTTATATTGGGTTTGGTGATTGCCCCACCGGGTTAGGAAATTGGCCTCGCAGGGTAAGAGCCCCCCGCAGGGGCTAGAAATAGGAGAAAAGCTACACCCCGGGCCCTTAAGGTGCGTTGCCACGAAAGGGACTATACCCGATTAATTCATTGTTTTTTTTTCCTAGATGTTTTGTAAAATTGTATATAAATTGTGAAAAGAATTGTAAACAAAAATTGTAAAAATTTGTTTAATAAAAATTCAAAATTGTTATAGTTAATAATAAATTTACTAAAAATGAAAAAAAAAGATTTGGGGTATAGTCCCTTTCGAGGAAACACCTCTAAAGGGGCGTTTTGTTGTGTTGGGTTGGGTGATTGTCCCAAGGGTTACGGAATTGGCCCAACAGGGTCTAGGGATAGGAGATAAGCTACTGTGAAAATACGACGATACGCCCTTTAAGAGGCAGTGCCACGGAAGGGACTATACCCAAGATTTTTTATCTTTAATAAACATTTTTAAAAGATTTTAAAAAAAATTTAGAAGATTTTTTAAAAAGATAAATCTAATTCAGCTCTTATACCTTTATTAAACTTAATGTTGAAATTTTATATTTTGAAAACCCTATTAAGCGTTTCAAGTCCATTTTTCTCAAAAATTTAACTTTTGAAACCTTTAAAAGTCAAAAATAGACGCCGAAATTTTTTTTTGTTGATTTTAGGCTGGAGCTGGAACCGCAACAAAATCAAATTGCTGCCAACAACGAAATTAATTCGTAATAAAATCACGAAACATATCATTAACGTGTTTTTCAGCTGTCGTTGGGTGGCAACACATCGTAAAATTGACGACCTCTCCATTTGCCCCCCAAATATTATTTTAGATTTATTTCGCTTGTTGGTTATACCTTATTTTTGGGTATTTATTTTTAAAATTAACGGCTAACGGCTGGCTGCTAAACTTTATCACCTCTTTGTTCAATTTAGGAAAAGAGACCTACCAAGGATTACTCATGCCAAGTTTCATTACGAAATTCGGATTAAAAGTGCCGAAGCAAATCTATAATCTTTACCAGAAAATCTGAACGTCCATTTAAAACATGCTGATTTTTTTAGGTTTTTGACAACTACGTTTTGCCTATTTGTTTATAAAGATTCCCAGGACAACAATATTATGAGCGAAGCATTTCTATAATCAAGTCCTAAAAATATATCCTGTATTTAAGCTGTTTTATAACAAATTTACCTAAAAATTTGTTTAGACTTGTACATTTATATTCTGCCTATTAAGTTCTGACACTCTGCAAAGTGTTAATGTTCGTTTGTTCTACCGCTTGCTTACACGGATGTTGTAATCCTTGTATTTATTTTGGCGGATATTGTATTTCAAACTAGGAGCTACGCCCCTAGAGTCCTCGAAAGGGGTAGAGACGATCCTGGCCTTAACCACTTTTTTCAAAGAGATTTTTTTTGAGAAAATAAGATAATCATATTGGTTCAGCGGTTAGGGAGAACCCTAGAAAGACGTCCTGTTACTTTTATATAAGGACCAGCGGCTACGCCCCTAGAGGCCTCTAGTGGCACTTTAAATGTTTGTGGTTCTATGTTATGTCTTTGTTGCGTTCAAGTCTCTACGAAAAAGCAAAAATATTTTAAAAATTTAGATTTTTTTGTGATTTCTCTTGGGAGGGTGGTATTACCCTCCCTCAAAATAGTTATAAACCATCCCGGGACCTATGAGAAGGAGAACCAGATTGGTTCAGTGGTTAGTGAGATCCCTTGGTACCTACAAACAGACAGACATCGTTCTACTTTGTATTATAGACTATCGCCTTAGGCCCCTAGTGGCCTCTAGGGGTACTTTCCGTGGAAAGGGGAAAATTAGACCTCACCCCACCAATTTAAAAAAAGAGTAGAAAATGTTTTCTCGTATTCATTCGAATCCAGTGGATAGGAACCAGTTCTCATCCATACGAAAAAACTATGTCTAGCATCGTATTATATCCAGCTTTATACGAATATAAAAATGTACAATCATAAGATTAAAACCAGTTTTTTAGCCCGTGCCTTCGGCAACTCGGGGATAAAAATACTGGTTTTAATCTTATAATTGTACATTCTATATCCGCGGAAAGCTGTTTATAATACGATGCGAGAAATAACTATTTTTTCCCTAAATGTTTTGTAAAATTGTATATAAATTGTAAAATAAATTGTAAAAATGTGTTTAATAAAAATTTATAATTGTATAGTTGCTAATTAATTCACTAAAAGAGAAAAAAATAAAGATTTTGGATATAGTCCCTTTCTTGGCAACGCCTTTTAAGTTTCGTTTCGTCGTATTTTCACAGTAGCTTTGAAAGTTTTTTTTAGGTTATATTAAGTTGGGTTAGGGGATTGCCCCACCGGGTTAGGAAATTGGCCCCGCAGGTGCTAGAAATAGAAAAGCTACTGTTAAAAATACGAAGAATCGCCCCTTAAGGTGCGTTGCCACGAAAGGGACTATACCCGATTAATTCATTGTTGTTTTTTCCCTAAATATTTTGTAAAATTGTATATAAATTTTTTTTAAATTGTAAAAATGTGTTAAATAAAAATTTATAAGATGTATAGTTAGGCTACTTATTAATTCACTAAAAATGAAAAAAGTTAAGGAAACGAAGTTGTGTGTTTCGTCATACTTTAACAGTAGCTTTTCTCCTATTTCTAGCCCTTGCGGGGGGCTCTAACCGTGCCGAGCCAAATGCCTCACCCTAGGGCAAACACCTAACCTTAAATAACCTTTAAAAAGCTACTGTGAAAATACGACGAAACTCGCAACTTCGTTTCCTTAACATGACCCAGATTTTTTATCTTTAATAAATATTTAATAATTTTAAAAGATTTTTACAAAAAAAAGTTCAAAGATTAAAAGTTACTTACTTTAATTCAGTAATACCAATGCCGCAACAAAATTAAATGGCTCTACACCACTGCCAATAACGAAATTAATTCGGGAAAAAATCACGGAACCTATATGCAGGGTGACCACTGTGTACTATATGTACTATATAGTCAAATTTTTGTACTATATGGTACTATATTACAAATTAGGTACTATATGTACTATATGAGTTGAAATTTTGGTACTATATGAAAATTTTTAAATATTTTTTTAAAAATTAATAAGTATGATAATATTGTTTGTTACAATATTAAAATACAAAATAAAATTTGTAGAAATAGTATTTATTACACCTGTTTTTTTTATATATATTTGTTATGATTATTATTTATTCTTTCTTTGACATTAAAATTCATCTACTCAGGATAAAAATTCATCCACATTTATATAAAAAAAATTTGGTGCATTATTTTAACCCATTTCTTTTATGACAATTGACATCAAAAAAAGTGTTCTGGTAGTTTTTTTTCAGCAATATGTCAATTTCGATTTTCATGAAAAAAACTATGGTTTTATATAACTTCCTAAATTCGCTTTGAAGAATAGATTAAAGAATTTTAAAAAAAAAACGATTTTTAAAGATTTTGATCATAGCAAGGACTATCCTCAAAAGACTGACAATTTTGGACGTTTTAGCAAATTCAGGTGATTTTGACAGTTATTTAAGGATAACTTTTTAATGGTCAATATTTTTATAAACCGTTTTTTGATTCTTAATCTCTTCAGGAAGGTAAATAAAGTCATAATTTGAAAGAAGAAAACAATTTCTTCTCCAGAGGGAACCTCCCCTTTTTATGAAAATCAAAACTGACATATTGCTGAGAAAAGCTACCAGAACACTTTTTTTGGGGTATCAATGGTCTTTTATCATAAAAGGAATTGGTTGGAACAGCACGTCCATTGAATTATAAAAAAAATTGGTAATTCTGAGTCGATAAAATGTATAGGTTTAGATCCTCACTGTAAATTTGAATTAATGCCATTATGTGCGACATCTTTAATTACGGAAAAAATGTCCATTTTTAGGACTTTTTTGAAAAAAAGTGTTCGGTTCTTCCACCAATTAAAAAAAAAATGTTTAATGCTCCCTCATCATCTCTATCACCTTTTTAAAAGCAAAGATTTTTTATAATTAGGGTCAGTCCGTCCGTCCGTCACAGTTAGCTTTTTTCGTTAATTTAAAACAGGTTATAATTGTCCTATAGATTTCAAACTTTGCATGATGATTTCTTTAACAGTTAGGTAATTAAATTGAAAGAACAGCAACTCTATAATCGTTACCAGAAAGTCTGCGTCCATTTAAAACATGCTGTTTTTTTTCCTTTTTGACAAAAAAATGAGATAATCAGTTTTGCAACAAATTTACTTATAATTTTGTATAGACATTTGCATTAATATGCATCTAGGACATCTCAGGACATAATTCTGAAAATTAAATAGCCTAAAACCATCATACGACCTCAGTGAAGCTTACCTAAAATTTGTAACCCAATTGGTTCAGTAGATAATGAGATCTTAAGCATCAGACATAAAACCCTTACTACTTTATTTAATATTTAATAAGATACATAGGTACTATTTTTCTAACTAGTGGCTACGCCCCTAGAGGCCTCTAGGGGCACTTGAGGATGGGGGAGTCGAATTTGATAACCCAATTTCTTTTTTTATATTTTAAAAGAAAAATTTTTTAAAAATATTTTTGGGGGGTGTAAAAATTTTTTTTTTTTGGGGGGGTATTTTTAATTTTTTGGGGGGTTGGGGGGTTTCCCACCCCCCAAGAAAATAGTTATAAACCTTCCCGGGACCTATGGGAAGCTACCCTGTTAAGGAGAACCCGATCAGTTCAGCGGTTAGCGAGATCCTTCAGTACAAACACACAGACAAACAAACAGACAAACATCCTGTTACTTTAGTTTAAGGATATTTGGTACTATATGGTATTACTACATTTATTAGTTAAAATTTTGGTACTATATGGTACTATATTAGTTAAAATTTGGTGTACTATATGGTACTATATGAAAATTTTTATGTACTATATATTTGTAATTTTTGAGTGGTCACTCTGTATATGTGTTTTTCAGCTACACAAAGTAGAATTGACGATCTCCCCATTTGCCCCTCAAATATCATTTTAGATTTATTTTGCTTGTTGGTTATACGTTATTTTTGGGTAGGTCTATTTTCTCCAAATTGAACAGCTTTAAAAGTAACGGCTGGCTGCTCAACTTTATCAACTTTTTGTTCAATTTAGAAAAAAGACCCACCAAGTTTCATAACGAAATTCGGATTAAAAGTGTTTTTATAAGCGAATCTTTCCTATAATAGTTTTAGTTCTTTTAGACATGTTAGAATTGTCCTATTGATTTCAAATTACGATTATGATTCTTATACTATCTAGAAAACGCAGCAAATCTATAATCGATACCAGAAAGTCTGAACGTCCATTTAAAACACAGTGATTTTTTTTTGACAACTACGTTTTGCCTATTTTTGTATAAAGATTCCCAGGACAACAAGGTATAATATTATGAGCAAAGCATTTATGTAATTAAATCCTAAAAATGTAAGTACGTTTTTAAACAGTATTCTGTATTGCAGTTTTGCAATAAATTTACCTACAATTTTGTTTAGACATATACATTTATATTCTGTTTGTTATTTTTCTCACTTCTTTTTATTATCTATCTTTCTATATCAATCCATTTTCTTTCTATATTTTTGTCTATTCATCTATCTATCCATCTTTCTATCTATCCATTATCTGTGGCTAGCCAGTACGAAATAATATAAAGTGACAAACGACACTTAAATCAAGATACCCTCTCCCAAAAATATTAAGAAATCTTTCTTGGACATATAAGAATCAGTGGTTCACACAGCTTTTCAACAAATTTACCTAAAATTTTGTTTAGACATATACATTTATATTCTACTTATTCAGTTCTGACACTCTACAAGTGTTAATGTTCATTTGTTCTACCGTTTGCTTACACGGATGTTGTCATCCTGTATTTATAGATATTATTTATGCCCCTAGAGACCTCTGAAGGGGAGAGGATGGTGTAGAAACACTTTTCAAAGAGAATTTTTTTTAGTTGGGGGGGGGGGGGTCATATTTTTTTTTATAAGAGAATCATATTGGTTCAGCGGTTAGGGAGAACCTTAGAAATACGTCCTGTTGCTTTTATATTAGGATTAACAACTACGCCCCTAGAGGCCTCTAGTGGTACCTTCAATGTTTGTGGTTCTATGTTATGTCTATGTTGCGTTCAAGTCTCCACGAAAAAGCAAAAATATTTTTAAAATTTAGATTTTAGGGTGGGGTTACCCTCCCCCAAAATAGTTATAAACCTTCCCGGGACCTATGAAAAGGAGAACCAGATCGGTTCAGTGGTTAACGAGATCCTTTGTTACCTACAAACAGACAGACATCGTTCTACTTTGTATTATAGACTATCGCCTACGCCCCCCTAGAGGCCTCTAGGGGCCACCATTTTAAATTAGAATTTTAAAAATAAGAGTAGAAAATGTTTTTAATTTTTTTTTTTGAGTGATGGTGTAGTTTTTTATTGGGAGGGTGGAGATAACCTCCCCCAAAATAGTTTAAAACCTTCCCTGGAAGCTCGCATATAAAGGAGGACTATATCAGTGCAGCGGTTAGCGAGATCCTTCGCTACAGACAAAAAAGCTTACTACTATATATTTTTAATATACTATACATTTTTAAAATGGACAAACAGACTTTCTTGAAAATATAGTAGTTGCTGCGTTTTCTTAATTGTCATAGGAATCATTACTCCAAAATTGAAACATATTGGAGATTTTTTCATTACTTACAGAGAGAGAGAGGGGACAATGGGCTGTTTATTTCACTAGTCCCCAAAGTTTTATAATAACGTTTTCTTATTTGTTTACTTAACATTTTTGGGGACTTTTTCTGAATTTCGATTGGTTGGTTTATCAAGTTGAGTGTTCACACGTTTTAACCTCTAATTTAAAGCTAAAGAAGGGGTGATTTTGTGTGTCATCTTTGGGAATGTACAACAATTTATCGGTCTTTGTCTTGGCCATAGAGAAAAAAATAAAAGAGAGGAATCGAAGCAACTAGAAGACGAAAATAGGCAGTGGGCCTAGAGGCCTACTCAGCGCTATTGCCGCGCTAAAATTTATTGCTATTCCACTACTTTTCAAATGGGAGGATTAAAAATTATTAAAAAAAATATTTTTTTACTATTTACTATTTCCATATTTAAGGCAAGAATATTAGATTAGATATTTTCGTTTTAATGTTTTAATTAAAAATTACATAGAATTTTATTTTTATTTAAAAAAATTTGTTCATGAAAGATGAATCCTTCTATTTCTTAAAAGGGGGAAATTTTTTTCATAATGAACATTCAGCTGATTCTGACCGCCCACGGCTGTTTGCTAAATATCGCTTTTCTTTTTATTCACATTATTATTTATGATTGACTTACAAAAAGCCCTGGGCGGTTTTTGATTTTCGTCTGCTTCTAAATTTAGGGATGGGGAAGTAGTATTTTACCATGAAAAAGGGGTGAGTATTCATCCTCTTATCCTTTTTCCTTATGGTCTTGGCAAACCCGCGACCTTGGCTTATCACGTCTTCGGGGAGGTGATAGGGTTCGAATCTTGCCCCGACACGGCGTCATAACTAGTGAAGTTAAACATGGTTCCTACTGCTGCTATGTCAGTTAGAGTAGGGGGGAATGCTTTGGCCCATGAACAGGCGGAACGCATTACAATGCACGCACAGTTAGGACTTCTCAGAGAAAGGTCGTGCAATCGAAGGGTTAGTTGTAGAGTCAGAGAGATAGGGGACATTGAACTTTTTATTACACTAGATTTATATTAACGTTTTCTCAATGGTTTGTTTAACAATTTTGGAGACTTTGTGAAATTTAATTGGTTGAGTGTTCAATCGTTTTAACCACTAATTCTAATCTACAAAAGAGGTGATTTGTGTATAATCATTGGGGATGTAAATCAATTTATCGGCCATTGTCTTATCCCTTTAAAATGGAAGGTAAGTCGAGTAGCAAAAAAATGAAACATATTTTTTATATATTTTATTAACAACAAAGCAATAACAGAAAACAATAACAATTTTTGTACTTTATTTTTTGGTCTTTTAAGTTTTTTATTTTATTGTAAAAATGATATTTTTGTAATCATTTTAGACCAGTTTTATAACAAGTTTTTTTTTCAATTTTGAGATTCTTCTAATTGACATTCATTTTATTAGATTTAGATTTTTGAACTTTTTTGCCGTATGGCTTCGAAACCGATTAATATCCGGTGGATTAGAACCGGTACTCAGCCAAACTGAAAAATTATGTCTAGCTTCGTGTTATATCCAGTTTTCTATGAATTTAAAAATGTACAATCATAAGATTTTTTGGCCCTTATAATTGTACAATTTTATATCCGCGGAAAGCTGTTTATAATACGATGCGAGAAATAACTATTAAAATTTTGACAAATTTTTTTGAAAATTTTTCCTACAAATTTTGGCCTATGGTTTATCAAGTCGTGTGTGTTCCAACGTTTCCACCACTCGCTTAATGTCCGGTACCAATGGCAACTGGGTGGTCTGTGTACCAGCCGAAAGCGCCATAACCGCCGGTGTAGGCTCCATAGTCGACGTGGTCAGCACCGGCGCCGTGGGGGGCGGCGTATGCATTGCTGAAACAAAAAATAATGATAGTTTGGGTACTTTAGTGTACTTTGGGTATTTTATAGTTTACTTGGGTGAGTGTTTAAACGTTTCAACCACTAAATTTAATCCTCAGAAGGAATAATTTTGTGTATCATCACTGTACATTTTTATATTCGTAGAAAACTGGATATAATATGATACGATACATGATTTTTTAGTGTGGCTGAGAACCGGTTCTATTCCTGCGGGTGTTAATTGGTTTCGAAACCATACTGGAAAACCAAGTTATTAATATCATAGTATTATAGACAGCTTTCCGCGGATAATATACGGAAAGTGTAGCTGAAAACCGGTTCTAATCCACCGGATATTAATCGGATAAATTTACCTTCCAGCCTGAGCGGGCTCATCATAGTTTCCCTCGAATCCCACGTCATCCTGTGCTAGTTGTCTGGCCATACGTGATAGTCCGGGCTCATATACAACGGGTAAGCCTGAAAAGGTTGCGTGATTATTTTTGATGTTATATTTTCAGAATATTTATCCTTATACAATTAGTAGAAAGGTTGCGTGATTTTTTTTTATGTTATATTTTCAGTACATGTATCCCTATAAAATTATTAAATGGTAGAAAGGTTGCGTGATTTTTTATAATGTTATATTTCCAGTACATTTATCCCTATAAAATTATTAAATGGTAGAAAGGTTGCGTGATTTTTTTTGATGGTATACTTTCAGTACATTTATCCCTATACAATTATCAAATGGTAGAAAGGTTGCGTGATTTTTTATAATGTTATATTTCCAGTAGATGTATCCCTATACAATTATTAAATTAATAGAAAGGTTGCGTGTTTTTTTAATATGGTATATTTCTATTATACTTATCCCTTTACAATACTTAAATGTATTGGTGAAAAGGTTGTGTGATTTTTTATAATGGTATATTTCCAGTATACTTATCCCTATACAACATTAAAGGGGTAGAAAATGTGCAAAATGCATTTTTACTTAAAGCTAAAAGTTTGTCCGTCTGTCTGTCTATTTACCTTGAGGTAAATAGGGAAGGTCCTCTAGAGGGATTACAACATATCTGGGCATGGCAGAGGCAGCAGCTACCAGGGCGGCCAAGCAAAATAAAACCTAAAAATTATAAAAATAATAAAATCGGTCGGAAAGCAGTCATTTAGCAGTCTGACTGCTAATGTTATTAAATGCTTAAATAAGCATCTTGGGTAAGGGAATTTACATACAAAAAATCAGACTTCTATCTTTTATAGCAGCTAAGAAATTTTATTGTAGAGTAGAGTTATCTAAAATAAAATCTGTTTTTTGTCAATCTAGCAGTCAATAACACAATCTAACAGTCTATCTATCTAACATTATCTGTCTGTCTATTAACGAAATGGCTGTGTAATTGTCTATATATCTATTTTAAGCCTATCTTTCTTTAAAACTATCTATTTGTCTATCATTAATATCACTATATATTTAACTAGCGTCTACGCCCCCTAGAGGCCTCTAGTGGCACTATGAGAAATAATTTGTCTATGTTGCGTTCAAGTCTGTGCGCATAAGCGATAATATTAAAGAAAAATAGATTTTTTGTGTTTTCTCTTGGGAGGGTGGTGGTACCCTCCCCCAAAATAGTTAAAACCTTCCTCAGACCTATGAAAAGCTACCCTGTTAAAGAGAACCCGATCGGTTCAGCGGTAAGTGTGATCCTTTGGTACAAACAGACATCCAGTTACTTTATTGTAAGGATTTTCTACAATGAAAAAATATATTTTTATGTAAATCTATTTATCAACGAAACTATCCATCTATCTATTTATCTACCTATCTTATTAACTATCTATCTATTTAACTAGCTATAAATCTGTCTGTTTATCTATATATAAATCAATATGGCTTTAGCTTCCTGTCTATATATTTATCTTACAAATAATCTATCTATCTATATAGAATCTATGTGTCTAACTGTCTATATATCTATCTATCTAAATATCTAATTAACTATCTTTCTATCTACCTATCTAATTAACTATCTAACTATATATATCTTACTATCTATCTTACTAACTATAAATTTCCTGTCTATCTAATATCTATCTTTAAATCTATCTATCTATCCAACTAAATATAAATTTCTCTGTCTATCTATCTATCTAACTAACTATCTATCTATCACACTAATTATATATCTATTTATTTATTAATCAATATAGCTAAAATATTTATCTACGAATGTGTGTAAAATTGTTATAATTGTGTACCTTCATGTTTGTCTGATGTATGGGACTAGAGTGCGTCGAGTATTCAACTAACGCTCTCATATATACTTGTACGCATTTTGTTGTGTGTGTTGCGCTCATATTTACTTGTACGCATTTCTATGTGTTGCGCTCTCGTACGCTTTTTACGAGGGGGGCAAGGGAGGGAGAAAGAGAGAGAGAGATAGGGGAATTTTTAAGGACATTTGAGAGAGAGAGAGAGAGAGACGAAAGGGGGGGGGAGAGGAGAGAGAGAGAGAGAGGGGTTCGAAAGATGGATAGATAGATAGAGAGAGAGAAAGAAGGGTTTATTAAAGAAAGAAAGGGTTTTACAGAGAGCTGGGAACAATTTTAAAACAGAGAAAGGGAGATGATAAAGAGAGAGAGAGAGAGATAGAGAGAGAGAGGGAGAGAGAGAGACAGAGAAAGGGAGATGATAGAGAGAGAGAGAGAAAGATAAAGAGAGAGAGAGAGAGAAAGAGATATGAGAATTTAAACATGAGAGAAAGAAAAATAGAGAAAGAAAGGGTTTAACAGAGAGAGAGAGAGATGGGGCAAATTTAAGGACATTAGAGAGAGAGTGAGAGGGAGAAAGATAGATAAAGAGAGATAGAGAGAGAGAAAATTGAAAGAAGGGGCTAATTGAAGGACAGAGAGAGAGAAAAAAAAATATAAAGGGGGAAAGGAAGATATAGGGAGAGAGATGGGGCAAATTTAAGGACATTAGAGAGAGAGAGAAAGAAATATAAAGGAATCGAAAAAGGGAGGGAGAGAGAAAAAGGACTTGATAAAGAGAGAGAGAGAGAGAGAGAGAGAGAGAGAGAGAAGGAGAGAGAAAGGTTGATATATAAACATATGAGAGTAAGGGGGAGAGAGAGATAGGGAGAAACAAAGAAAGGACAGTTTATGGACAAGAGAGAGAGAAAGAAAGAAAGAGGGATTCGATAAAGAAAAATAGAGAGAAGAAAGAAGAAAGGTTTTGTAGAGAGGGGGAATGGGCGAATTTAAGGACTTCAAACTAAGAGAGAAAGATAGATAGAGAAAAAGAGGGAGAAAGAGAGATAAAGAGAGAGGGAGAAAGAGAGAGAGAGAAGGAGGGAGATGGGGGCAATTTAAAGGACATTAGAGAAAGAGAAAGAGAGATAGATAAGAGAGAGAAAGAGAGATAAAGAGAGAGGGAGAAAGAGAGAGAGAGAGAGAGAGGGAGATGGGGGCAATTTAAAGGACATTAGAAAGAGAGAAAGAGAAAGAATTTTGGGTAACACAGTGAGAAAGAAAGAGAGAGAGAGAGAGAAGGTGCGAGAATGATAAAGAGAAAGAGAGAAAGGGAAGAGAAATTGTTAAGAGAAAGATAGATAAAGTTTGATATCATTAGTGAGAAATAGGAGAGAGAAATAGAGAGAGAGAGAGAAAGAGAAAGAGAAAGAGAGAGAGAGAGAAAGAAAGAGAGAAAGAGAAAGAGAAAGAGAGAGAGAGAGAGAGAGAGAGAGAGAAAGAGACAGAGAGAGAGACAGAGAGTGAGAGTGAGTGAGCAAGAGAGACAGAGAGAGAGAGAGAGAGAGAGAGAAGAAATTAGAAGGAGAGTGAGAAAAAAAAGAAATATTAAGAGAGAAAAACGGAAAATTATATTTTTTTCATAGATTGTGAGTGAGTTTAAGGACATTTAAAAGAGAGATAAATAAAGAAAGAGAGAAAGAAAAGAGAGATAGAGAGAGAGAGAAACAGAGAGATAAAATAGAAACAAAGGAGGAGAAAGAGAGAAAAATAGAGAAACAGCAATTGGCGAAAATAAATAGTTAGAATTTGGTCAGAATTTTTAAAAGCGAATCTTTTTTAAAATTAGGGTCGGTCCGTACGTCCGTCCGTACGTAACCGATAGCTCTTTTCGCTAATTTAGGCAAGTTAGAATTGTCCTATCGATTTCAAAATTTGCATGATGATTCCTATAAGAGTTAGGTACGAGTTAGAAAGCGAAGCAACTCTATAATCGTTACCAGAAAGTCCGTACGTCCATTTAAAAAGCATGTTGCTTTTGAACCTTATTAACAACAAATTTTTATTTGATAAAATTATCTGATTGGTACTGATTCCTAGGACAACAAAGTACATTGTTATAAGCGAAGCATCTCTATAATCAAGTCCTAAAAATGTAAGTATGTCCTTAAACAATACCCTGTATTTAAGCAGTTTTTCAGCAGATTTACTTACAATTTTGTTGCGTTCGACATTTATATTCTGATCATTCAGTTCTGACACCATACACATGTTAATGCCCTTTTGTCCTACTGTTTCAGAGCTTCGCTTTTATGGATGTTCTCATCCTTGTTCCTATAGTGATTCTTTATACTATACTAGCGGCTACGCCCCTAGAAGCTTCTAGGGGCACTCAACGCTCGATCTCATCTCATTTTAAATTTGGGTTTCAAAAGAGTAAAAAATATTTTTTGGGGGGGTGGGGGGGTTGAAGACACCCTCTCCAAAAATAGTTTAAAACCTTCCCAGGACATAAGAAGCTTCACTGTAATGGAGGGCAATATCGGTTAAGCGGTTAGTGATATCCTTCGGGACAGACAAAAAACACTTACTACTTTATATAATTTATGTTAATTTAACATTGTTAAACAGTTTTTTAGGTTCTTTAACCCCGAGTTAAATATATCTGAGGTGAATTCTTAAAAAATTCTTAAAGGTGCGCCCAACTAAAATTAGTTTGCCTCACTGATTTTAGTGGGGCAAAAGTTTTATAAAAATTCACCTCTGAGCTGGATCTTTAAATCATTTTAGTGGTGAGCCAGATCGGGGTGCGCCGAATTTCATAAAATGCTGTGCTCTCATTGGTGGAAAGTTGGCTCACCCCGATCTGGCTCACCACCACTAAAATGATTTAAAGATCCAGCTCTGGTTAAATTATTAGAATGTTTATGCTTTGCTACTTCAAATTATTGTCAATCTTGTGTTGCAGATTTAAATTGCAGACAAATTATAATTATGAGTGCAAAGATACAATGAACCCTAGAAAGCACAATATCATAGTTAGATGCACCGTGTTTTGGAACTGATAATTTAATCTTATAATAGCGGCTACGCCCCCTAGAGGCCTCTAGGGGCACTTGAGAGGGGAGTTAGATTGCAAACCCCATTTTCATTTTAGAGTTTTTTTTTTTTGGTGGGTTCTATTTTTTTCTACGGGCGATTTCTCTTGGGAGTGTGGTGGTAGCCTCCCTCAAAATAGTTATAAACCTTCCCGGGACCTATGGAAAGCTGCCCTGTTAAGGAGAACCATATTGGTTCAGTGGTTAGCGAGATCCTTTGGTACAAACAAACTTTGGTACTTTATTATAAGGATTAAGCGAATGTATTCATCAATAATTTAATATTAAGTGATATCCAGAGCAAAGACTCCAAGGGGGGGGGTAAAGGGGTGATTACCCCCCCCCCCCCTCCCATTGAAAAAGCTTGGACGCCCCTGATCCAGAGATATTAAGACTAGAGATGCTAATTTTTGTAAACCCAACTCCCAACCTTTAGCATATCAAAATTACTGGTGGAAAAGTTTGGACACCGATAATAGAGCATGATAAGATATTCCATAAAATATGGATAGCACCGCTAAGTAAAAGTTAAATAGTTATGATAGTTAAATGATTTATGAAACCTAATATATAAAAGAAATTTCAGTACACTAAAATAAATTTATGTATGATACTGTAAGAAGCCGGCAGCTTTAACTCTTGGACAAATATTTGGTAAAAAAAAAGACATCATCCATAAGTAGCGAAGCTCAAAAATTATGGATGGATATTCGGATAAAAATGGAGCACTTTCATAAAAAATAAACTAAAAAAATCACGAAAACTTGTAAGATTTATAGCGTGGAAATCTAGGAATTGATCTAGTAACCAATAAGCAAATCTAATAAACAAAGATTTTGTGGGGATATGTAAATTGTTAATTTGTTCAATCCCTAAAAATATCAGTCCTCTATCTCGAATAGGAGTAAAAAAAATCATAGAAATCGAACTAGCACCCCAACCAATAAGTAAATCTTAATAAAACTTGATGAAATTATGAAGAATATTAAAGTGTTCAATCCCCGAAAATTTCAGCCGTCTATCTTGAATAGGAGTAGAGAAAATTATGAAAACTTAAAAATGTAGGAATCGATCTAGCACCTTATTTAATTTACGAATCTTAATGAAAATATGAAGAATATTAACATATTTAATCCCTGAAATTTCCAGCCTTCTATCTTTTATAGGAGCCGAAAAAAAGTAAATTTGTTGAAAAACTGCTTGATACAGGATAATGTTTATGGACATACTTACATTTTTAGGACTTGATTATAGAGTTGCTTCACTTCTAATATTGTTCTTTGTTGTCCCAGGAATCAATATACAAAAAGTCATATCAAACTGATAATTAGATCACATAAAAATTTGTTGTTAAAAAAGTTTAAAATGGACGTATGGACATTCTGGTAACGTGATTATAGAGTTGCTACGCTTTCTAACTCTTATCTAACTTCTACAGGAATCACCATGCAAAGTTTGAAATCGATAGGACAATTCTAACATGCCTAAATTAACGAAAAAAAGCTATCCGTTACGGACGGACGGACCGACCCTAATAATAGAAAAGCTTCGCTTTTAATAAGTTTGAAGGATTTTGTGATATTTTCACCCAAGAAATCAATTCTTGAATTAAACAATGCTCTTGTCTCCTTGTCTCCTAAACATGATTTTTTGTGCTTCGCAACTATTTAATGTTGTCATCCTTGTTATCTGACTAAGCTAACGCGCATGCCTTTTAAAAGCGAAGCTTTTCTATAATTAAAGTAGGTCCGTCCTTGACGGTTAGCTCTGTTCGTTCATTTGTGCATGTTAGAATTGTCCAATTGACTTCAATCTTTGCAACGTTGATTCCTGTAGTAGTTAGGTAGGATTTAGAAAGAGTAGCAACTCTATATTCATTACCAGAATGTCCGTACATCCAATTGTAACCATATTTATTTCATAGTGTTATAGTCAGCTTTCTGCAGATATTAAAATTAAAAATTATAAGGTTGAAACCAGTTTTGATGCCAACCCTAGCTGACAACATCAATAAAAGTGAAGCTCAATAAAACGTATGTAGGGCTAGAACACGTTGAATATTCAGCACCATTGAACAACTCTCTTTTCCAATATTTTATTGTATCTAATCATTCTAGGAATCGATATTCCAAAAATCAAGTAAATTGGATAATTATCCTATTATACAAAGTAGCAAACTTTTTTGTTTGTAGCGAAGGATCTCACTATCCGCTAAACCGATATGGTTCTCCTTTAGCACTTTTAACAGTTATAAATCTATCTCAAAAATAACATTTAAAAATTAGTAACTACTGCTGCTTCATAACAAAATATATTTCGAAGAAAAAAATTCTTCATTATAAATCACATCTCTTAATGAAGTGAATCAAGAAAATTTAGCTAGTAGGTCGGTTTAAATAAAAAAAAGTCGTTGTGTGGGTGTAGGCTATTTTTCTGCCCTTTCATATCCCTAGATACTAGAAACGCAACCGCTAGTTATTAAAGTAAAGTAATAGTAATCTCCGTATATGAGTACCGAAGGATCTTGCTAACCGCTGAACTGATATGGTTCTTCTTTAAAAGGTAGCTTCTCAGATGTCCTGGGAAGGTTTATAACTATAACGAGATGCTGGAAATTGGGTTGTTTATATTTAAGTTATATATTAATGTTTTGTTATTCTTCAGCTTATCAACTTTGGGGACTTTTATAGAGTTTTGATTGGTTGATTCAATAGTGTCAAATTTTGAGTGATAATTATTCGTATTGGGGATGTACATCAATTTGTCGGCCACTGCCTTATCCCTTTAGATAACTAAATATTTATCGGAAACTAGCGGCTACGCCCCTAGGGGCCTCTAGTGTTACTTTAAATGTTTTTTTTATTTATTTTGAAAATATGGCTATTTTGTGTTTGACGTTTACTTTTCGTTGAACTCTCTTTCTAAAATCGAGAAATTAAAAAAAAAATTGATTTCTCTAGGGAAGGTGGTGGTACCCTCCCCCAAAATAGTTATAAACCTTCCCTGGATATATGAGAAGCTACCCTGTTAAGGAGAACCCGATCGGTGCTGCGGTTAGCGAGATCCTTCGGTACAAACATGCAAACACACAGACAAACATCCTGTTACTTTATTTTAAGGATATTCATATTGAGCAATCGCTGTGATTGCTATTACAAAAAAGAACAAATAAATATAAGTATTGACTATTGATAAGTTAATTTAGTGAAAGAAATCATCCATTCTATAAACCTATAAGACAAATTTAAAATCTATATTCTATTTCAAATAATCTTATTCTAAGTTCCTTTTATTGCTATAAGAATATATAAATAACACTTTTAAAAAATTAAAATTTAATTTAATTTTATTCTGTTTTGTTTAAACTAGAATAAATTTAAATTACTTTTTTAAAAATACGACGCCTTGCGGCTATTATTTAAACTAAGAAATATTTTGAAAATAAATCGTTATTGGCCAAATTAGTTGGAAGATTAAACAAATTTTAAATTTCAAATTGCGCAGCTCGGGTTAATAGTAGAAAATTGTTACGCATACTGTTAGAACCGCTATGAACTAAAATTTTTGGAAATATAAGAACGGTTCCTGTGCTACAAATAATCTAGGAGCCAGATGGTAAAATGTCCCAAAATTTACTCGCAAGTCAAGATTTAAGTCAGTTGGGACATTTTAACACGTAGCTCCTAAACTGTGCATAACATTTTTCTACTATTAACATAAGCCGCGCATTTTGAAGTTTAAAAATGTAGGCATCTATTTTTGAAAAATATCTTCTCTAATTTTTAGTTATATTTTAAAATTTACTCGCAAGTCAAGTTTTAAGTCAGTTGGGACATTTTAACACGTAGCTCCCTAACTATACGTAGCAGAGGAATTTTTCTTATATTTCCAAAAAATAGACTTCTTAGCGGTTCTAACGGTATGCGTAACATTTTTCTACTATTAACACAAGCCGCGCAATTTAAATTTTAAAAATCTTCGCATTTTTGGCACACCCTTTAACTTAACGAATCAACCAATCAAAATTCACTCCTTAAAGTTGTTAAGTTAACGAATATGAAAATGTTATTATAAAACTTTGGGGACTAGTGTAATAACAGCCTACTGTCCCCTCTCTCTCTGGATATTAATAAAGAACGACATAAGTGTCGACTAATTCATATTTATAAAAATCATTGCAACGCCTTTTAAGGGGCAATTCGTCGAATTTTCAAAATGGGGTTTGATAGGTTAGGTCATATAAAGTTAGGCGATTGCCCGCAGGGTTAGAGCCTACCGCAGGGGCTAGAAATAGGAGAAAGGCTACTGTGAAAATACGAAGAAACGCCCCGAAGGGGACTATACCCCATCTTTTAAATTCAAAGATTTTTTCATAAACTTTGGAAGATTTTTTTCTTGTGATATTTTAAGAATCATAATTTAATGTTATAACTTTTTCTTCTTCTAAATTTCATATATAAAGTTTCATATTAAAAAAAGTAATTAGTGTTTTTTGATACATTAAACTTTTTCCATTATGGCTTCGAAACCGATTTTAATCCGCTTAATTAGAACTAGTTCTAAGCCATACTGAAAAATTATGTATAGAACTTGAAATCAGCGGGCTCAGTTAATTTTTTCGTTACTTTTGAAAAGCGAAGCTTTTCCAAGATAGGGTCAGTCTGTCCGTAACAGTTGGCTCTTTTAGTTAATTCAGACATGTTAAAATTGTCCTATCGATATCAAACTTAACATGATGATTCCTACAACAGTTAAGTATAATTTAAAAAGCGTAGCAGCTCTATAACTGTTATCAGATAGTCCGTATGTCCATTTATAACATGCTGATTTTTAACTTTTTTTGACTCTAAATTGTAAGATAAAAATATTTTATTGATCTGATTTTTGAAATACTGGGGATTCCTTTTACACCAAGGTATAATGTTACATGCGAAGCATCTCTTTAATCAAGTACTAAAAATGTAAGTATGTTCTTAAACAAAATTATGTAATAAGGAAGTTTTGCAGAATTTTTTGTTAAACTTAGGTATGTATTTGTGGTAATACGGCAACAGACGGACGGGTAGTTTACAGAGTTGCTACGCAGTGGCTTATCATGACAAGCCTTCTGCACTAATCCTATTATATCACCATTCACCTCATGACCGCAGATGACCCCGTTGCGCAGCGGTCAAACTGGACTGGCTAAATAGGGGAGGGGCACGGACACGCAGCAATCACGCGCCCCTCATGCAACTATACAACCGGGAGGCGGTGCCTCCCATTTTACCACAGCTACCCCCACAGACTGTCTACCGCCGCGGGCTACGCCCTTGTCTCCCACACCCCCTTCAAACCTAACCTATTGTTATAATCTATTTGTATATATATAGTAAACATCCATTGTAAATGTATTCAGTTAAATATATAATTTCTGTATGACTAAATCCTGCTAGTTTGTTTTGGTAGAATACTTCAAGGCTAGGGCTCGTTGGATTCGAACTCGCAACCGGTGAGCTGAAACGCTTCGGCTTACCACATCTTGGTGTCAGCTGTGAGATCGAGCCCTACAGAAATTAGCCTATTCTACCTCTGATTGGACCCTTTTGCAAGTAAGGGGACAGTCAGCTGCCAACTGAGAAGCCAACTGACCCGTGAGACGGCCTTTTTAGGTTGATTTTCCATCAATTGAACACATTATGTAGGCCTCTGGCCTACGGCAAGCAGATTTAGCCTGCTAAAAGCGCCAGTTTACGGCGTTTTTCCGTACCGTGTAAGAGTAGCGCTAGTTGCGCAGCCACGGTAATCGGATAATTTAGCTCAGACGGCTACAAAACTGAGTCTAAATTGGCAAGTGTAGCTGGGACAAGCCCCAGGACACCCAGGCCAAACCTACGAGACGGACAGCTAAGTGCTGGTCTCCCTGAGAAGGCAATGTGTGGCTGCGAAGCTTCAGCACACAAGTAAGGCCTACCACTGCGACGGATAGCAGAATTTGAGCCAAAGGCACGGCAGGACGGGACATTCCCTGCCGCTGCCTCCCAGGATTCGAACCCGAGGCGCTGCAGGAAGGGCCATTCCCTGCCGCCACCTTTCGGGATTCGAACCAGCGGCGCTGCAGGACGGGACATTCCCTGCCGCCGCCATCCATCTGACCCTTGCAGGACGGACATTCCCTGCTGCCGGTGCTTCCAGAATCACACCTAGAGCTCCTAGTGATAACTACACATAAGTGTGTATAAATGTCAACCAAGTGATAAAAAGAAATATAAAATTGTTGACCCAGTGATAATTGATAAGCTCTAGTGATTTGAAGCTACAGTATAAGCCACCACCAGCGGTCTACACACACACCATGGTAAGCAATACTACCATAGCTGCAGTTCGGCCACCGCCGAAGTTTCTGCCGACCCCAGCCGAGCGGGAGGCCCCCCTGTCTCAAGGGCAGGACCTCCACTTCCCCTGCCACATCAGGGTGAGGTTTCCTACTCCCGACCCTGCCCAGCACGTACAGGTTGATGCCATGGTAGATTCTGGCAACCGTGTACCAGGGTCTGCCGTCATTTCTGAACACCTCATGCACGCAATGGGCGTGCAGCGCATGTTGGTTCCAGACAACACCCAAATCCTGACTGCTAATGAGGAAGGGCAGCCCCTTCAGGTAATTGGAAAATTATATGAATTATATATGGCAGTTTCACACACTCTTATACTCCATCTGTACCACGTGACTGTGGTACGGAATCTCTCACACCCTCTGAACCTAGGAGGGTATTTTCTCAAGGAGTTCGGAACTAGGCTCTGTTTTGACATGCAACCCCCCTGCTTGTGGGTGCGTGGGGTCCCCATCGACCGGGAGACAGCTGAGAGAGAGTTGAGTTACGAGGGGCCGCTGCCAGGCCCACTGCCAGAGCAGCCGCGTGTAGTTGAGAAAGGTACGCACTGGGTGGATGCTGCGCTGAACGCCCACAGGGGGACCAACCTGCTAGCCATGGGGTTGCCCCCAGTGCCCAAGGTGCCTCTGGAGAACCTGCCAACGACGTTTCCCGAGATTTCCAGCCCTCCAGAGCCTATCTTCTCCGCCGACACCTTCATCAACGGCCAGCCGTGTCCACCTGGCCCCCTCTACCTGGGGCCCCCAGCAATCCAACCGGCCAAGTCCGAGCCCAGGCCCGTCAAGTCGCGGTCTGATGCACTCGGAGCCATGCTCAACCCCCAGGAATCAGCCTCTCCCGGCACCGTGCCCGTCAAGTCGTGGCCGGACGCCCCCGGAGCCACGCATGGCTCCGATGCCTCAGCCTCTCCCAGCGCCGAGCCCGTCAAGTCGCGGCCGAACGCCCACTGAGCCAAGGCTGGTCCCGGCACCCCGGCCTCTCCCAGCGCCGAGCCCGTCAAATCGTGGTCGGACGCCCTCGGAGCCACGCATGGCTCCGACACCTCAGCCCCTCCCGGCGCCGAGCCCGTCAACTCGCGGCCGGTGGCTCCCGGAGCTGAAGCTGACCCCGTGCCAGCCACGTACAGGCTAAGCGCTGTCACCCCAACCGATGGCCAACCACCCCAACTCCGTACGGCCAAGAGGGTGGTCTTGCCTGGCCGCGGTGTCATGGCTGTCCCTGTTGAACTAGTGGGACACCGTACCAAGGATGCCATCCAACTATCTGCCCCAGAACAGAGGTTTGGGGAGTATCTTGTCATCCCAGAAGGCCTGTATGCACACAGGCCTGGCTCTGCCAGCGTGTTCCGAGTGCTGGTGGTAAATGAGGGGGAGATGCCTCTCCTGCTGAACGCCGGCCTCCCCGTGGCTGGGGAGCTGGTAAAGCCCGACATTCTGGAGGTTTCTGACAAGCCTCCCCCTCGTATCCATTCGTTCCAAGAGCCTGTTGAGCCCCCAGATATGCAGCAGCTGTGGGCAGCCCTTGAGATGGAGGAGAACGAATTTCTGCGCAAGGATCCCCTGCTCAAGAAGGAGGTCTGGACCATGTTGTCAGAGTACAGAGATGTCTTCTCAAACTCTACCCCCGGCTGCACTGATGTAGTAGAGTTACAGCTGCGCCTCAAGCCAGGGACCCAGCCGATCCGCCAGAGATTTAGGGATCTGAACCCGCGGCAGGAGGCTGAGCTGGAGAAGCAACTGGACACCTGGCTGCAAGAGGGAGTCATAGAGCCTTCAGACTCCGCCTGGAGCAGCCCCCTGGTGCCCATCAAGAAGAAGGACGGGAGCACCCGCTGGGCCGTCGACTACAGGGCCCTCAACAAGTGTCTTGAGCTGGACAGCTACCCCTTGCCCAGGATCCAGCAGCTGGTAGAACGAGCCGGGGGACACCGCATCTACAGTGCCTTAGACGAGGTGGCTGCGTATTACACCATCCGAGTGTCCGAGGACAGCCGGCCCTGCACCGCCTTCACCACCCCCAGTGGCTTGTACCAATGGAAAAGGATGCCCTTTGGCCTAGCTACAGCACCATCTGTCTACTCCAGATTTATTGCAGGAGTCCTGAACCCATTAGGCACGGCCAACCTCCAGTCATATCTTGATGATGTCCTGAACTTTCACCAAGATACCTGGGCCCACCTGGCTAGGCTCCGGGAAGTCTTGGAAGCCCACCGCAGGGGAGGGATCCGCCTCAAGCCAGCCAAGACCAAGCTGTTTCGAGCCAAAGTAGACTACCTGGGTCACACCCTCAGCCGTGAGGGGATAGCCATGCAAGAGGATTATATTGACCGCATCCTTGACTGGCCGGCCCCCATCACCCCCAAGGACCTGCTGGCGCTCCTGGGGTTCTTCGGCTACTACCGCTTGTTCATCCCAGAGTATGCCGACCTCACCTACGAGATGAATCGGCAGAAAACGGCCAAGACACTGACCTGGACGGCTGAGATGGAAGCCCAGCTGGTACAGCTCAAGGACAAGTTTCACCAAGCCCCCATCCGAGCGCCACCCAGGTTTGACTTACCGGCCGTGTTCCAGCTCACCACAGACTTCAGCAGCCGCGCCATCTCTGCCATACTCAGCCAATGCCAGGACGGCAAGGAGAGGCTTATTGCCGCCGTGGGGCGCAAGACAACCGACCCCGAAACTCGCTACCCATCCTGGAAGGGAGAGATGGCCGCCATCATGTATGGAATTCGGAAATTTCACGGCATCTTGTCCTACCATAGTTTCCAGATCAACACTGATTCCTCAGCCTTGCTACAGATGAAGTCGCTGAACACATCCACAGGGACGGTGGCCCGCTGGTAGGAGGAGCTAGCGGCCCTAGATTTCACTGTCTGCCATCGTCCTGGCACCCAGAACACCAACGCTGACGCCCTCAGCCGCCGGGAGGACAATAATATGCCGACAGCCACCGCCGAAGAATTAGCAGAGCAGGCTGAGTACCTTCACACCCTTTGCCAGCTAGGGGAGCCCGCAGCTGGCAGACCCTCCGCAGCACGGCTGGACCCGGCCAGAGTCTTAGAGGCACAGACACAGGATCCCCTCCTGCTCCGTGTCCGCCAGTGGGTGGCCGACGGAAAGGCCCCAACTAAGGCTGAGCTGCGAGGCAAGGACCGGGACAAGCAGCAGTATGCCAGCCGCTTCGCAGCCCTGGGACTCGACGAGCATGGCTGCCTCACCACCACCAACCAGACCCTGACAGGAGAGAGGACAAGATACCTGCTGCCTTCGGCCCTCCAGCAGGACGCGTTTTTCCTGGCCCATGGGACCCCCATGGCCGGGCACTTTGGGATGGACGCCACTATTGCCTGCGTCGCCATGCATTTCTGGTGGCCCAACCTGTCCCGTGACGTCCGCCTGATGGTTCAGACTTGCCCTGAGTGTGTACAGAAGGTCACCAAGGAGAGGCTGAAGCTAGGAATACACGTGCCCTCCCGCCAGGGGTATCCACAGCAAGTCCTGTTTATTGACCTGGTGGGGCCCCTGCCAGAGACACCAGCCGGGAACCACTACATCCTCACCTGTCAGGATGGGTTCAGCCGGTTTGTCAGCCTCTACGCCATCCCCAACAAACGCACTCTCACGGTGGCTGAAACCCTACTGCACCGCCACCTGGCCACGTTCGGATGTCCCCTGAAGATCCACTCCGACAATGGGATGGAGTTTACTGGCCAGGTATTCAAGGAACTGGCCTCCAAGCTCGAGATTGGCCTGACACATCCACCGCCCTACAACCCGCAGTCCAACCGGGTGGAGAGGTTCCATCGGGCGCTCAACACAGGCATGCGGCTGTTCCTGGACAGAGACGACAACAACTGGGAGCCACACTTGCCTGCCATTGCCTTCGCCTACAATACCAAAGCTTGCAGATCCACGGGCGTGACCCCGTTCCTGGCCTACTTTGGGAGAGAGGCCAAGCTTCCGGTGGACATGGTACTCCGGCTGCCAGACACTGAATATGCCTCAGTCCCAGCCAACGTCCAAGCTCTCCTGCAACGCTACCATGCCGTGTACGACGCAATCCAGCAGCGAGAGGAGGGAACCATCCGAAGGAGCGCGGCCGCCTACGAAGGCACGGCCAAGTACGAAGTTGGAGACCTGGTCTGGTATCTGGCCCCCCGCCTGGTGCCAGGGAAGTCAGCCAAGATTACCAAGAGATGGACTGGCCCTTGGAAGATAGTGAGACAAGCCACAGACGTCCATTATGTCATCAAACCTGCCTCTCCAACAGCCAAGATCTCGGAAATCACCGCGCATGTAGGCCGACTGCGCAAATACACCGGAGATGTAACTGCCCAGCAGATTCCAACAGACATCCAAGGCGACCTGGACGGCGACGAGGACGCCACTGAGCTGCCAGCCGGAGCTGCGGCGCTGCCAGCTAGTGACCCAGGACAGTTTCCAGTGTACCAGCCGGCAGCCGCCGCCCCACAGCCTAGCGGCCAGGATCGTGACCCTGTAGAAGAGAACCTGCAGCACCAACCCAACGAACCACCGCTGCCGCCGCCAGCCCCAGAGCCGCCTAGGGATGCAATCTGGAACCCTGATGCTGACATGGAACCCCTGCCGGCCAGCAGCGAGCCTGCAGGAGGAGAAGCGGCCACTGAGATGGAAGTGGCGGCCCCAGAGGGTGAAGCTGAAGCGATGTGTCCCCTACTGATGACAGCCGTCCCCATCCGAGTGGGAGCTAAGAGGCCAAGCAACCTGGACCAGGCAGGCGCCCCCATGGAATTCTACGCGCCTTCCTCCATCGTTATTCCCCCCTTGGGAGCCTCCAGAGTGAGCCTAGGCCTCCGTGTCCAGTTACCAGCCGAGACAGAACTAGTCCTGCAAACAAGACCAAACTTCAAACGATGGGGCCTGGCTGTCGCCAACCCGCGGCTGGAAGCCAACCGGGAGTTGACAATGCTGATATCCAACCACAGCCAGACCGAGCAGCGAGTGTCCCGCGGAGCCTGTATAGCCAGAGCTGTCCTACACTGAGCTGTGCCCCAGGAAGATGTTGTCGTGCGCAGACAGAGGCTGCCGTATCCCCAGGTTCAAGGCCTGGTGGCTCAGGAGCCCCGCAGCCCTTGAAGGGGAGGTTGTGGTAATACGGCAACAGACGGACGGGTAGTTTACAGAGTTGCTACGCAGTGGCTTATCATGACAAGCCTTCTGCACTAATCCTATTATATCACCATTCACCTCATGACCGCAGATGACCCCGTTGCGCATCGGTCAAACTGGACTGGCTAAATAGGGGAGGGGCACGGACACGCAGCAATCACGCGCCCCTCATGCAACTATACAACCGGGAGGCGGTGCCTCCCCTTTTACCACAGCTACCCCCACAGACTGTCTACCGCCGCGGGCTACGCCCTTGTCTCCCACACCCCCTTCAAACCTAACCTATTGTTATAATCTATTTGTATATATATAGTAAACATCCATTGTAAATGTATTCAGTTAAATATATAATTTCTGTATGACTAAATCCTGCTAGTTTGTTTTGGTAGAATACTTCAAGGCTAGGGCTCGTTGGATTCGAACTCGCAACCGGTGAGCTGAAACGCTTCGGCTTACCACATATTCAATTCATATTTTGCTTATTCAGTTCTGACAATCTACAAGAGTTAATGTTGAAGATGACTTTAGGGGTCTTGGTGTCGCTTCAAGACCTCTCCACGCACCTTGAAACATACTCTGCTTATGATTGCAGTGTAAAGCGTCCATTCGCCCAACAGACAACCACCCCATTAATTGCACGACCCTTGTCTGAGAAGTCCTTACTGTGCATGTTAATGAGTTGCGCCTGTTTGGGGCCACGGCATTCCCCCTACTCTAACTATTTACGTTGCACATCTGAAATAGTAGCAGTGGGAGCCATTTTTAACGTCTTCTTTAAGACGCGGTGTCGGACTGAGATTCGAACCAATCACCTCCGCGACGACGAGGGAGTGCGCTACGTGTCGAGCCACGGTCCTTGGTTACAAGAGTTGATGTTAGTTTGTCCTACGACCAGATAAAGTGAATTATAGAGTAGCTAAAATTCAATAACAAAAACTTTTATTATTTCAGATTTATTTTTAAAAATAAAAAAGTGTTTAAAAATTTCTAACAAACAATAGTGAGCTTTTATAAAAAGAAAAAAGTTTGTTTTAAAGATTTAATACAAATCGAATTAAGATAAAGGGGGAGGTAGGTTGTGCTAAAATTCCGTAAAGGTGTGAGTTTTAAGGCTTAAAAACAGTAGTAGAACGACAATATTAAAAAATATTATTAAAAAAAATTAGTTTTTAGTTCTTTTCAATAAAAAATACACATGTTTAGTGAATATTATCGTTCTACTACTGTTTTTAAGCCTTAAAACTCACACCTTTACGGAATTTTAGCACAACCTACCCCTCCCTTTTTAAAAATAAATAGAAAATGAACTAGCTCAAATCTGAGTAATTCCCCCAAATCGCCCGTTGATCACTAAAACCCACCCCTTCTTTAAATAAATACATTAAAAATAAAAGATGGGAGGTGAAGTTGTTTTCGTTTCATTATTTGGGTATATAGTCCCTTTCGTGGCAACGCCTCTTAAAGGGGCGTTTCGGCGTATGTTCACAGTAGCTTTTGATAGGTTAGGTTAGGTTAGGTGATTGCCCTGCAGGGTTAGGCAATTGGGCCCGAAGGGTTAGAGACCCCCTGCAGGGGCTAGACGGAGAAGAAACACCCCTTAAGAGGCGTTACTACGAAATTAACTATACCCTATTATTACTTAAGGTCAGGTTAGGTTAGGTTATACTAGATATCCCCACAGGGTTAGGGCTTTGATACAAAAGGTCTAACCCTACAAAAGGTCTAATCCTAAAAGGGTCTAATCCTACAAAAGATCTAATGTTACAAAAGATCTAACCCTACAAAAGATCTAAACCTACAAAAGATCTAAACCTACAAAAGATCTAAACCTACAAAAGATCTAAACCTACAAAAGATCTAAACCTACAAAAGACCTAATCCTACAAAAGGTCTAATCCTAAAAAGGTCTAACCCTATAAAAGATCTAATCCTACAAAAGGTCTAATCCTACAAAAGGTCTAATTAAGAGAAAATAAATATACATTATATTCCAATTTTTATGTTGAAAAATTCCCGATGGCCATAAAAATTGGAAGATTTTTTCTTTGGCAATTGAAAGATTTTTTATGAAGGTAATAATTTTATTACATTTAAAAATAATAATTTACTGCTTATTCTATAAGATTTTCGTAATATAAATATAACATTAGACCTTTTTGTAGCATTAGATCTTTTATAACATTACACATTATGTAATTAGATTTTTATAGCAATGCCATGTTTAGTGCATAGAAAAAACCCCCTCATTTTCATTTATCTAAAAATAAAGGGGGGAGAGGGGGCAGGGGGTTACGATGTTTAACTGGCATTATGTGGGGAAAACCTCTGAAATCCATATGCAATGATAATAGTTATTTATCGCATCGTATTATAGACAGCATTCCGCGGATATAAAAATGTACAATTATAAAAATTTTTAGCCTCAAGATGCCGAAGGCAGGGGCTAACAAAACTGGTTTAAATCCTATTGATTATACTTCTTTATATTAGTAGAAAACTGGATGTAATACGATGCTATACATAATTTTACAGTAAGGCAGAAAACTGGTTCTAATCCAGAGGATATTAATCGGTTTCGAAGCCATACTGGAAAAAGTATTAGTACAAAAGTACACATAGTACACTTAAGTACCCAAAGTTTTTATGGAGTCAGCCTCTTGGGATCTCTGGGGAACATGCTGGTCTTCCTATTAATTATACGGATCTTTAACATTTTTAAAAAGCGAAATTGGTACCTACCCAAAGTTTTATCAACTACTGGTACCCAAAGTTTTATAAACTGGTACCCAATGTTGTATAAATTGTTATTCAAAGTTAAATAAATTAGTACCCAAAGTTTTATTAACTGGTATCTTATGTTTTGTAAATTGGTACCCAAAGTTTTATAAATTGGTACCCAAAGTTTTATAAATTGGTACCCAAAGTTTTATAAATCAAAACCAAGTTTTTATTAACTGCTACCTACCAAAAGTTTTATAAACTGGTACCCAAAGTTTTATTAACTAGTACCAAATGTTTTATGAACTAGTACCCAAAGTTTAATAAACTGGTACCAAAAATTTTATAAATTGGTAACCAAAGTTTTAAAAACTGGTACCCAAAGTTTTATAAACTGGTACCCAAAGTTCTTATAAACTTGCCCCCAGCCAAAATGTGGTTGATTTATGCACAAAAAAATGACCCATACTAAATAATTTTTCTGTAATGCAAAAATTGCGACCACACAAGCACTGCAAACTTGGAGGAGGGGGGGGGGTCGACTTCTCCCCCTCTCACCATAAGTGCCTCTAGAGGCTTCTAGGGGGGCGTATCCGCTAATATATCCACATATGTTATTAGATCCATATTATTCCTGATATTGTCTAGACCAAGATACAGCATAGTCACTCTCTCCATACCAATACCTCCTCCCGCGTGGGGGGGACATCCATACCTATAATATGGCGGGAAAATGTCAAGTTTTGGCGGGAAAATGGTGGAAAGGGATAGATAGATAGAGAGGGAGAGATCCATACCAATACCTGCCCCCGCTTGGGGGGGGGGGGGGGCACCCATACCTTTAATATAGTTGTCAGAAACAAGGCGGGAAAAATTTAAAATTTTGGCGGAAAAATGGTAGAGAGGGATAGATAGATAGATAAAGATAGAGAGAGATAGGGGGAGAGAAAGAGAGATCCATACCAATAACTCCTCCAACATGGAGAGACATCCATACCTATAATGACAGATAGATTATCATCAAGGAGGGTTAGAGAGAGAGAGAGATAGAGAAAGAAAGAGTTGTGTCCTAAATTTACAACTTATAACTTTTATCTACAGTAGGGGTAGTTATGTTAATTATCAATGGGGATATACACCAATTTATTATCCTTTCCCTTAAGATTTCTGAGATACACCTATCTACAAGAGTTATGAGAATAATGTGTGATGTTAGAAATATGGCACGAAATTGTCAAGCTTTGGCGGGAAAATTTAAAATTTTGGCGGGAAAATGGTGAAAACTTACCTAAATGAGTCGATGTAGGCTGCAATGGTGTTCAGCTCTGAAAATAGTAAAATAGTTATTTATCGCATCGTATTATAGACAGCTTTCCGCAAATATTACAATGTAAAATTACGAGATTGATACCAGTTTTGTTAGAACCGAGATACCGAAGGCCCGGTCTCCAGAACTGTCATTCATTTTATGATATTGTTTTAATATTCGAGGAAAACTGTCTGTATCACAATGCAATAAATGATCTTGCAGCAATAATCCAATAATCCAACGAATATTAATCGGTTATGAAGCTATACTGGAAAAGAAATACCTAGTTTTCATGAAAACTGAGGACTTTTTGAACTGAAATAATAAGATTTTGTCTTTTTAAGCATGACCGACAGACAGACGGAAAAAAATGTATAAAGCAGATCCGTAAAATATTATAAACTTTGACTAAAAATTCAGTACGCCTTCTAAATTGCACCTAACTGTCATAGGAATCATCATGCAAAGTTTAAAATCGATAGGATAATTCTAACATGTCTTTTTTGGGATAGTGTCACGAAATGCATTTGAACTTAATTTAGTGAACCGCATATTTTTTCCTAGTTCATGGGTTAAACTACATATAGCATATATTTAAAAAGACGATTTTCAAGTCTTGATATTTAAAAACTACGTGGTAGAAAATTGAAATTCTTTCAAATATATGCTATATAAATGTAGTTTGACCATTTAACTAGGATAAAATATGCGGTTTACTAAAATAAGTTCAAATGCATTTCGTGAAACTACCCCTTTATATCATACAAAAAAATGCTATCAAAAAAAGTAAAAAATCAGCATGTTTTAAATGGACGCATGGACTTTCTGGTAACGATTATAGAGTTGCTACGCTTTCTAATTTGTACCTAACTATAAAAGAATCATCATTTTTTCAATAAGTCCTAATATAGTTTATTATGTAAAATGTTTATTAAAAAAAAACTACTAGTTACACCCCCCATTTTACCCCTTTATATTTACGCTGTTATTTACCAACTTTAAAGCTTAGTATTATTTTCCCACACTCTGTAGCATTCTCCCACGCTTGGTATTATTTTCTCACGCTCTGTATTATTTTCCCACGCTTAGTATTATTTTCCCACGCTTACTATTATTTTCCCACGCTCTTACTTACCAACTCCGTGAAGCTTGGCTCTCTCTGTCAAGAAGTTTGGATCATGAATCCTGTAATCATCACAGTTACAGTTTCAAAACAATAGTCAGGTAAGGGAGTGGACAATGGGCTGTTTATTACACTAGTCCCCAAGGTCTCATTCATTGGCATAATAATCTTGGGGACTATAATTGCATTAGTTAAGTGTCCAAACGTTTCAACCATAAATTGTAATTTAATATACAGAAGGGGTAATTTTGTGTATCATCTTTGGGAATGTATATCAATTTATTGGTCATTGTCTTATCCCTTTAGATCCCTGGGTGTATATTCTGCTAAGGATGGGGGGAGGGGGGTGGTAGAAGTGAAAAAATAAAGTGAATCTTTCATTAATGTTACACAATTTTTGTCAGATTATACACCCCTTAAAAAAAAAATTGGGGGGGGGGGGTGGTGGTCAATGTACCCTCCAATCGTTAAGGGTTAATACAATGACTGCAAGCAAAGCACAAATCAATTGAAAACAGTTTTAGTCAGTTAGTTGTGGAGCAGAAATTGTTGAGCAATGGCAGCTATAGGCCTTGCTAATATGATTTATGTAGCAAATCTTTTTTCCAAAAGAGTAATAAATAGCACACACTTGTTTCAAAGGGAGGGGGCGGAAGTGACAATTTTTGAAATCAAAACTAAAAGTCAAAGGAACTCAACTAAATAAAGAGTTACAGCTCTGAGATTTTGCATGGCAGTTGCTTCAAAGATGATTGTACAATATTGAACTGTGAAGAATCGCCTGCGATACCGCCGCTCCCGCCTATTTTTTTTTTTATGCCCAATAAGACAATTTTCAATCATCTAAGATAAACCATTTTTTCAAAAAAAAATTCCTTATATTTGCACTTGACACTTCTTTTTTAATATTGACATGTTTTAAATATTACAAATGTCAAGTAAAAATATATGGGAAATTTTTATAAAAATCTCAGATGATTGAAAATTGTCTAATTTGGCGAGAAAAGACAAAAAATTTCGGCGGGAGCGTCGGTTCCACCGCTGTTTCTTCACAGTTCCATATTGTACCTCTTTAAAGCAACTGCCATGCCGAATCTCAAAGCTGTAACTCTTTATTTAGTTGAGTTTCTTTGACTTTTAGTTTTGGTTTCAAAAATTGTCACTTCCGCCCCCTCCCTTAGTTATTTTGTTAAGTCATGACAGGTCACCAAAACATTTAATATTTGAAACTGTTTCCTTTGAGCACCAGACAAAATTTCTTCACCTCTCATAAACATATCATAGGAGTTGGAATACTGAAATAAATAGACAGAGGTGGATTAAAAAATAAATAAATTAGGGTCACTGCTCGCTGGTGTTGCAAAATTGTTTAAATATGATGATGTTGCTTAACTTTTCAAAAACAAATTTTTACTGATAAAATTATCCGATTGGTCTGATTTTTAGAATACTGATTCCTAGGATAACAACGTACAATGTTATCAGCCAAGCCTCTCTATAATCAAGTCTTAAAAATGTAAGTATGTCTATAAAAATTAATCTGTATTTAAGTAATTTTTTAATAAAACCTAAAAAATTGTTGAAAAAATAATAATTAATAATTCTGATATTTGATTCAATTATGACACCCTACAAGTGTTAATGTTCGTTTGTCTTACCGTTTCAGAGCTTCGTTTTTATGGATGTTGTAACAAAGCTACTCTATAATTAACTTATTCTGTCCGCCCGTAACTCTAGGGGGGAAATTAATAAACTTTGCTGCTATCGAAGATATACAGGTGAAATTTCTCATGAGGATTACTATAACATGTGTGCATCTAATCTTTACATTGTTTTGTCCGTTTGTCTGTCGGTCATGCTGCAAAAGACAGAAACCTTTACAGTGGTAGTTGCACAAAATGCATTTAAACTTTAATTTAGTGAACTGCATATTTTTTTCTGTTCAATAGTTTAATTACATCTAAAGAACATATATTTAAAAGATTTAAATTTTCTACCAAGTAGTTTTCAAGACTTGAAAATCATATTTTTGGATGTATGCAACTTCTATCGCTGTTTTGTTTACACAAAAAAACAGCATCATGAGTATTTTATTGGTGCCTAATTGATTGCTATTTATTTTGATGCATAACTATAAATGTTAGATGGTTTTCTTGTAGCTCATGCTTGCAATCATATTGTTAAATGTTCTTCATGCAACTATCCCTTTTTGCATCTTTTTATTCTTTGTTATGAGAACTGGACATCTGCTCTATAACTAATTTTATCCGTTTGTCACTTAACGATCTTCCCCATTCCCTCTCCTCCTACTGGATAAACGGCTCGACCAATAAAAGGGTGGGATAATTGCAACCTAAATTGACGACAATTTTTCTCCTGTCATAATATCCACGTATATTCTACATACCTTCTGATTATTAGGATCTGGCATAGTGTAGAAAGGTCGGACAGCCAGGGGAAATTTGTCCAGGATGAAAAAGTCCGTGTCATACTTGGCCCTGAATATTTAAGGATTAAACAGTAAACGTAACAGTAAGAGGGGGGGGGGGGAAGTGAAAGAGGCTTTCTTTATAAAAAAAAAGAGAGGAGTGAAAGAGAGAGAGAGAAAATAGGAAAATAAAGAAGATGAAGAGGGAAGGGACAACAGAGGGGAATGGGAAAGAAACAGAGGGATGTAAAAACAATACATCGGCCATTGTCTTATCCCTTGAGATCCCTGAATCCTTTGGCCACTTACTTGACCAATAGTTTCTTATTTCCTGCAAATATAATCTGCATATTTGCACTAGGTACCCAAAGTACACTAGGGTACCAAAAGTACATAAAAGTACCAAAAGTACACTAGAGTACCAAAAGTAAACTAGGGTACCAAAAGTACACTAGGGTAGGTACCAAAAGTACATAAAAGTACCCAAAGTACACTAGAGTATCAAAAGTACACTAGGGTACCCAAAGTACACTGGGGTACCAAAAGTACATAAAAGTACCCAAGGTACTGTTACAAATCCACTTACTTGACCAATCGTCCCAGGAGTTTCTCTGCTGGGGTGGAAAGATCGTCCTCGTCCCCCATCTCGACTCCCGCCTCGCGTAGCATCGACACAGCCTAGCAGACATTAAACTTTATCACAATTGGGAAATTCGAAGGAGCGTGGGAAATTTTCTAAAAGCATGAGAAAATTTGGAGAAATGTTGGGAAATTCATAGGAGCGTGGAAAAAAGTCCTTCCTAGGGGCGGTAGTGTTAAGACAATGCCTGTATAGGCATCGACACAACCTAGCAGACAATAAACTTTATCATGGTTTACAGTACTTTGTAATACACGCTGTAATAAGGATGACAACATCCATAAAAGTGAAGCTCTGAACTGTAAGACAAATGAACATAAACACTTGTAGAGTGTCAGAAATGTGATTGCTGATATTCAAGTTACACGGCCGAATTAAAAAAAAATATACCAATGAGCGTCTGGTAAAGAATTTACTTGGTCCGTTTGTCTGTCAGTCATGCTTAAAAAATATATACAAATGTAGATTTATCAATAATATGCTATATTATTTTAAATAGTCCGTTTGTTTATCCTATTTTTAGAGTTGAACATGAACACCATTGCCGCCTAGCTACATCAACTCATTTTAGTTAAGCTAAAATAATTTTCCCGCCAAAATTTGAAATTTTCCCGCCAAAACTTGATTACCTCTGGGAACTCCAGCCTGAGGGGAGGGTCCAAAAACTTGAATGGTTCGGATGGATACTGCGTGTTTACTGTGGCAATTTCACCCTGGAATTTGTCTCTAAGTCCTAAATCATAAAAAAGTGTGGTTATAAAAGCGTGGAAAATTTCCTAGGAAAAATTGTATACCTAGGCTTCGAGGTGTGAGAAATTTCATGGAAGTGTGGGGGGAATTTCATAAATTCATAACAGAACTCACATGTTCTAATCTAGCAGATATTACTGGAAAATATTCAGGGAGGAAGGGGATATTGAGCTGTTTATTGTACTAGTCTCCAAAGTTCTATAATAACGTATTTACATTGGTTGGCTTAACAACCTTGGAGAATTACCTTTTGTATTATGATTGGTTGGTTCATTAAGTTGAGTGTCTAAACGTTACAACCCTGAATTATTATCTACAGATTGGGTAATCTTGTGTATTATCACAGGGGATGTACATCAATTTATGGGCCATTGTCTTATCCCTTAAGATCCCTGAGTTTTATAGTAATTTATAGCTCCGTATTATAGACAACTTTCCGCGGGTAATATGCGGATAGAATGGCTGAGAACCGGTTCTAATCCAGCGGATATTGTCTGGAAATACTACCTTTGAAAATTTGAGTGAACATGTTCCCGATGGTGTCAACAACCTCGTGATAGTGGAACTTGAAAGCCATCTCCATGTCCAACCCAACAAACTCAGTCAAATGCCTGTGACAAATCACAAAATGTAAAATAAATTACGCTGCTAAAAAAATGGCGCGAAATTATCAGTTTTGGCGCGAAATTATATAGGTAGTTTTGGCGCGAAAATAGAAGGTTTTGGCGGGAATTTGATGATTGGTCATTTCCGTCCAACCCAACAAACTCAGTCAAATGCCTGTGACAAATCAAAAAATATAAAATAAATTACGCTGTTAAAAAAAAATGGCGCGAAATTAGAAGGTTTTGGCGGGAAACTGATGATTGGGCATGTTCGTACAACCCAACAAACTCAGTCAAATGCCAGTGACAAATCACATAATAAAAGCTGTCCAGTCAGACAGACAGACCGACAAACATACAGACCGACAGATAGATGTATTTAAAAGATAGTTGTAACTGAAATTGCTTTAATCCATGAAACAAATATATGGCCTGTATGAAAACAATGTGTTAATACACATTACTGCATACTTACAACCTTTTAGGAATCTGAAATTTGGAAAGAAAATTTCCATTTAAATTAAAAATGGCGGGAAACTGATGAAATGTCGTCGTACCTGTGAGTGTTGGAATCCTCAGCTCTGAACACTCCGCCGACAGTGAAAACTTTGCCAAAATCTGCAGCAATGGCCATTTGTTTGTAGAGCTGCGGCGACTGGGCTAGGTAGGCTGAACCTTTGAAATAGGACACCTTGAAAACGTTGGCCCCGCCTTCGCTAGCCGCGCTGATAATCTTGGGGGTGTGGATCTCAACAAAACCTTGTTTAGTCAGTACATCTCTGAAGAGAGAGCACACACCCGCCTCCAGTCGGAAAATGGCCTAAAATAATCACAAAATAGACAGACAGATAGATAGATAGATAAATACCTGATTAACTAGGGTCCTAAGGTCTAGTATCTTGATTCATAGACAGACAGACACACAGACAGACAGACAGATAGAGAGATACCTGATTATCTGGGGTCCAAAGTTCTAGTATTCTGTTATCCAACCTAGTATCCTGATTCACAGATAGACACACAGACAGACAGACAGACAGACAGACAGACAGAAAGTTAGACAGACAGATATATAGACAGATAGATAGATATATACTTGATTAGCCGGGGTCCTAAGGTCAAGTCTTCTGTTATCCAACCTAGAATCCTGGTTCAAAGACAGGCAGACAGACAGATAGACAGACAGATAGAGAGATACCTGATTATCTGGGGTCCTAAGTTCTAGTATTCTGTTATCCAACCTAGTATCCTGATTCACAGACAGACAGACAGACAGACAGACAGACAGACAGACAGACAGACAGAAAGTTAGACGGACAGATAGATAGATATATACTTGATTAGCCGGGGTCCTAAGGTCAATGAAGTATTCTGTTATCCAACCTAGAATCCTGGTTCAAAGACAGACAGACAGACAGACATACAGACAGACAGACAGACAGACAGACAGACAGACAGACAGACAGACAGATACAGACTGGCCAGTCAATTTTGAAAATAAAAAACGTACATAACGTACACAAAAAAAATACGTTACGTACATAAAACAAAAACAAAAAACGTACAAAAAACGTACATAATAAAAACACATAATGTATATTTTCTTCTAATTATCTATATTAATACATTAATATCTAATATGTTGTGTACTAAAGGTATGTTTAGTGAGATGTTAAGTAAATAAACAATAGGTACACTCTTATTATAATTTTAATAATAAAAGTTAGTATAATACAGAACTTAAGGTGTAACACTTACTACTACCCTAACAAACTTCAACTGATTTTCTAAATCATTTTTGAATTATAATAAAATTTATAGATTATCTAATATTTCCATCTGAAAAAATAACAAATGATTTTTCAAACATGTTATTACAAAAACAAGTGTAGCTAAACGATTTTGTCCAAAGTAATATACTAAAATTTTCTGACAAGAAGTGATAAGCTCTAGTTAGAATTTAAAGAAAGATCGAAAAATTAACGAAAATCAAATAAATAATATCATATTACAGAACTTTTGATGAGATTACACAATGGAAGAAAAAAGTTTAATAGTTGGAGATAGGTCAATGGAAGAAAAAAGGTTAATAGTCGGGGATAGGTCAATGGAAGAAAAGAAAATTAATAGTTGGGGATAGGTCAATGGAAGAAAAAAGGTTAATAGTCGGGGATAGGTCAATGGAAGAAAAAAAGGTTAATAGTCAGGGATAGGTCAATGGAAGAAAAAAATATTAAGTCGGGGATAGGTCAATGGAAGAAAAAAAGGTTAATATTTAGGGATAGCTCAATAGAAGAAAAAAAGGTTTTTAGTCGGGGATAGGACAATGGAAGAAAAAAAGGTTAATAGTCGGGGATAGGTCAATGGAAGAAAAAAGGTTAATAGTCGGGGATAGCTCTATGGAAAAATAGGGTTAATATTCAGAAGTGAGATAACGTAGAATATAATTTTTTAGGTGGTGCCTGCACCACCGATTCACTAGTAGATAGATAGGATTTAAATTGATAGAAAGATTAAAACTTCTGTATCGTCCATGTTCAGGGAGTCATACCCTTTCATCTGAAATAGATAGATAGATACAGTTATAGATAGATAAATACAGTTATAAATAGATAGGATTTAAATTGATAGAAAGATTAAAACTTCTGTATCGTCCATGTTCAGGGAGTCATACCCTTTCATCTGAAATAGATAGATAGATACAGTTATAGATAGATAAATACAGTTATAAATAGATAGGATTTAAATTGATAGAAAGATTAAAACTTCTGTATCGTCCATATTCAGTGAGTCATACCCTTTCATCTGAAATAGATAGATAAATAGTGTTATAGATAGACAGATAGATAGATAAAGTTATAGATAGATAGGATTTAAATTGATAGAAAGATTAAAACTCCTGTATCGTCCATGTTCAAGGAGTCATACCCATTCATCTGAAATAGATAGATAATTATAGTTATAGATAGACAGATAGATAGTGTTATATGAGTAGATAGAAAGTAGGTGGATGCGGGTCTTATTTATTGATCAGTTCGTTCATTAAGAAGGAAGGGATGGAGGGTATCGTTATTTTAGCTAGCTGGGAGTATAACTTTAGTATATGAAAATCTGGTGCAACATCCAAATAATTATATATCGTTTGTTATAGGAGAGACAGATAGAATTTTAAAGGATAAATAAAGAACGAAGTATAACAAATAGATAGTTTATATGGACATATTGAATATAAGAATATACAAATAAACTGTAGTTTGGTAAATAATCTTTTTTTAAAACTATGATAATGTTCCGTCCACTCAATTTTAAAGCGTACTTAAAACTACTAGATAGTGTTCTATGTTCAATAAAGGCTTTAGCTATTTGTTTTCGTGGCTAAAAACCCGTTTGCGGAAATTAATAGGAATATTTTTTTCTAAATCAAGTGCTTTACTGAAGTCTAGATAACATTAAATTTCATTCTAAATGTTTGCTTTGATAATATACATCAGTTCTTTTAAATCTGCTTTTATCTTTAGTTTTAAAAATCTGTTTTATGTTTTTTGGCTTAAAAACTGTGTATATGTAAAAATGTGTAAATTGTAAACACATTACTGTTCCAAATAAGATTTTTCTTTTTTTCTCCACAGGAGAAAAACAAACAAAGTTTGGTGTGACCCACATTTTTAAACAATACTGTACTACATTGATCTTAAGATAGAAGGAAAGATAATAGGGTTTATTAATGCCAGTCCGACAACCTATCACTATAACAGAGCCAAGTTGCCAAAAGTATGACTTCTAAATCCTGAACTGAACACCATATGATATCTCGGAATATTTACCTAGGAATATAAAGAATTTTGAAAACAAATAATGTAAAATCCATAAATTTAAACTAAAAGTTATAGTAACATATATGCATAATTTACCTACATATTTTTGTTCTATGAAAATTTAAGATAATATTGAATTTATTTAATATAATACACCTATAGTTTTTGTTAAAATTTTCGTACAAAACATACAAATTACTTTTCTGCTAATATTTGATTCTTATTATTTTTAAAAAAAAACGTAAAACGTACAAAAACACAAATTTCAAAATACGTTACGTACACATATCAAAATAACGTCCAGAACGTACACAGATTCGATGCGTAACGTACAAAACGTACAAAACGTACACTCTGGCCAGTCTGCAGATAGAGAGATACCTGATTATCTGGGGTCCTAAGTTCTAGTTATCTGTTATCTAACCTAGTATCCTGATTCACAGATAGACACACAGACAGACAGTTAGACAGACAGATAGATATATACTTGATTAGCTGGCGTCCTAAGGTCAAGTATTCTGTTGTCCAACCTAGTATCCTGGTTCACAGACAGACAGACAGACAGACAGATAGATAGATAGATTGACAGACAGATAGATAGATAAGATACCTGATTAGCTGGGGTCCTGAGGTCTAGTATTCTGTTATCCAACCTAGTATCCTGGTTCTCAGGCAGACAGACAGAGACAGACAGATAAATAGATAGACAGACAGACAGATAGATACCTGATTAGCTGGAGTCCTAAGGTCCAGTATCTTGATTCACAGACAGACAGACAGACAGACAGACAGACAGACAGACAGACAGAGAGACAGACAGATAAACAGACAGACAGAGAGACAGATAGATAGATACCTGATTAGCTGGGGTCCTAAGGTCTAGTATCCTGTTATCCAACCTGGTATCCTGGTTCAAAGAGAGACAGACAGACAGACAGACAGATAAATAGATACCTGATTCGCTGGGGTTCTAAGGTCTAGTATCCTGTTATCCAACCTGGTGTCCTGGTTCACCCGGGCAAAATTACCCTCCTCCTCGTCCGTTACTTTCCTAAAATCAAGTTTTAAGTCAGTTGGGACATTTTACCACGTACCTCTATACTATTATACTAGCGGCTACGCCCCTAAAGGCCGCTAGTGGCATTTAAATGTTTTTTATTTATTTTAAATATCTAATTTGAGAAATAATTTGTCTATGTTACGATCAGCTGTTAAATTCATGTCATTACGCAGCGCCACTACGCTAGCGACACTATGCGGCAGGAATATTTCAATTTTTTTAGATTTTATTATGATTTCTCTTGGGAGGGTGGTGGTACCCTCCCCAAAAATAGTTATAAACCTTCACGGGACCTATGAGAAGCTACCCTGTTAAAGAGAACCCGATCGGTTCAGCGGTTAGATAGATCCTTTGATACAAACACACAGACAAACAGACATCCTGTTACTTTAGTATAAGGATACTATACGTAGCACACGAATCGTTTATAAAATGTGTCTAAAAAAACTGCGTTTTCCAGTTTTGGGAATCAACCAGAAGATGCATGAAAAAAATAATTATAGGTTCATATTCTCTATAAAAATGTACATAACATTTACTTCAGATGTTTTTTGATATCTCTAAAAATGCAGCTGTACTAACTACTAATAGGTACATGTAGGGTAAAAATGCCTGATGCTAAAACTGTGATAACAATTATAATAAAAAACAAACATATATTTTGAAAAGTATAATATTAAATTATTAAAAGGTTAAATCAATGTATCCATTTGAGATTTTTTTTTTTTACATACTTTCTATTTCTTGGCTACATGCAAAAAGCTTTTTAGGTTCTTCAAACCTTTACCTGGCGGCGTCCTCAATGAGAAGTGGAAGCTGGGGCGCGGATGCGGACACCACCCAAACCTGCAGAAAAAAACAACAAATAAATCTTTCCCCAAAAAATTCAACCCAATAATTTTTATTCAATACACTAGTTCCAAAGGTTTTATAATAACGTTTTTAAAATAGTTGGCTTTATAATTTGGGAACTTAAGTAAATTATGATTGGTTGGTTTATTAAGTTGGGTGTTCAATCGTTTCAACCACTAATCTTAATCTATAGGAGGGGTAATTTTGTTAATCAAAATTGGGATTGTACATCAATTTTAACGGCCACTGTCTTATCCCTTTAGAGTTTTAAAGTTATCTATTGCTAAGTTTCATAGACAGCTTTACGCGGATATTACGCGGATAGTATGGCTGAGAGAACCGGTTCTAATCCAGCGGATAACAATCGGTTTAGTACCTGATGGACGTGGAGCTCAATATTTTGCTGTGAGCAGCTCTCAATCTTCTCGTCAGCCTTCACTATTTCAGCTTCAACGTCAACAATACTCTCTTTGGAGATGTGGGAAATGAACTAGAAAAAAACACAACAAGTGGTTGGAGGGAAAAAAATGTAAAAATTAAGAAATCTGAAAACATTTTTTCCATTTCCCCCCCCCTCCTTGTCGAAAAAAAAATTTAAAAATGTGTGGTAGGAGGGATAAAATAAATAGAATATAGAGTTCTTTAAATATTTTTCCATTTTCCCCCCTACTTGGTGAGAAAAAACTAGGGGGGAAAAAAAATATTAAAATTTGTAGCCGGGGAAAAAAAATAAATCTTGTGCAGAATATACACCCCTGCTTCTTTAATAAATACCTAACAACCATCAGAAGATTTCTAGACAAAAACCTTTGCTGAGTCATTTTTTTAAAGAACCCAAATTGGCATGGCGATGGTATCCAATAAATTTCATAATCAACAATACTCTTTAGAGAGATGGGAAATGAACCAGAAGAACACAAAACAATAATAAATCCTCCAAATTTAATAAATATCGGATGATTTCTAGACAAAACCCCACACCAAGTCATTTCTTTAAGAACCCGGATCGGCCTACTCTCTTAGGAGATGTGGGAAAAGATTTTGCATTACTCGCCGAATTATTTAATTTGGAATCATGTTGACACCATGTTATTTTTTCAAAAAAGGGTTGTGCTAAAATTCCATAAAGGTGTGAGTTTTAGGGCTTAACAACAGTAGTAGAACGATAACATTTATGTTAACTTAAAAAAATCTTTTAGTCTATAGTTCTTTTCAATAAGGAATACACATATTTATTGAATATTATCGTTCTACTACTGTTTTTAAGCCTTAAAACTCACACCTTTGCGGTATTTTTGCACAACCTAACTCCCCCTTTATACCCTGGTAACTAACTTAATAAAGTATTAACCTACCTTAATCATCTGTTTACTAATTCTCTCATTGACAAATGCCCGACACTGAACAGTGTCCTGTTGGTCACATGACCTACCTTAATCATCTGTTTGCTAATTCTTTCATTGACAAATGCCAGACACTGAACAGTGTACTGTTGATCACATGACCTACCTTAATCATCTGTTTGCTAATTCTCTCATTGACAAATGCCAGACACTGAACAGTGTCCTGTTGATCACATGACCTACCTTAATCATCTGTTTGCTAATTCTCTCATTGACAAATGCCAGACACTGAACAGTCTCCTGTTGATCACGAATTACAAAGAAGCACTGCTTCCCCTTGGCTCTGCTTGTGTGGAGTCTTCCACGAATCCAGACCTTGTTGCCAGCATCCTTCACCTGTCAATTCCACAGTGTTACACACAATATCCGCTGGATTAACACCAGTTTTTTAGTAATACTATCCGCATTGGTGTCCGCGGAAAGCTGTATATAATACGGATAAGACAATGGCCGATAAATTGATGTACATCCCCAATGATGAAACACAAAATTACAATAAAAAACCAACTCTGATTACACCACCTTTGTCCTAATTGTGCATGGCAATGAGTAGCGCCTGTTTAGGGCCATGGCATTCCCCTTACTCTAACTATTAATGTTGCGCACCTGACATCGTAGCAATAGGAACCATTTTTAACGTCTTTAGTTATGACGCGGTGTTGGTCCGAGATTTGAACCTATCACCTTACCGACGACGATCGCAAGTTGAGCTACGATCCGTCGCAGGTATCAACCTATAAATAATAGGATAATGATTGAAATAAACACTGTAAATTCCTTAAGATCTTTGACGTTGATGATGTCCACCACATTCTTCACCTTGGATTGATTCATCTCCTGAACAAAGGAGTGTGAGAATATTTGTAGGAGCATGGGAATATTCAAAGGGGCGTGGGAACAGGGTGGGCATACAAAAAACCCACCCAGGGTTTTTTTAAAAAAACCAATAAAACCCCCAAAAAAACCCTTAAAAAAAGGGTTTTTGGGTTGGGTTTTTGGGTTGGGCTTTTTAAAAAAACCCTGGGTTTTTCCCCACCCTGCGTGGGAATATTCGTAGGAGCATGGGAATATTCAAAGGAGCGTGGGAATATTCATGAAAGTTTGGGAAATTAAACTTTCTTAACTTTGGATTGATTCAACTTATACCTTATTCAGGGGTGTATATTCTGCACAAGATTTATTTTTTTTCCCCTGCTACAAAATTTTTTATTTTTTCCCCCCTAGATTTTTCTTAAAAAGTAGGGGGGAAAATAGAAAAATATTTAAAGAACTCTATATTTTATTTATTTTATCCCTCCTACCACACATTTTTTAGTTTTTTTAACCAAGGAGGGGGGCGAAATGGAAAAAATGTTTTCAGTTTTCTTAATTTTTACATTTTTTTTCCCTCCAACCACTTATTTTTTATTCCCCCCCCCCCCTGAGCAGGGGATCATGCAGAATATACACCCCTGACCTTATTCCTAAGTACTTCCCCATCACCGCTCACAACGGCAAACAATTATGGCTGTAAATATTACCACTCATACAAATTAATTCCCATGCACCTCAAAGGGAACTATCCACGAACGAGAGCAAGGGATTCTAAGCACCTTCAAGCAATGATCCAAAGTTTTTTTTTAGTAAATATATACCTACTAGGTTTATGTTAAATAGGTATTTGGTTTATTGACTAAAAAATTATGCTTCACCATGGTTTTATATGAAAAATACTTTAAAATGTAAAGCATTTTTTTGATGCAATATCATTAAATGCTTTGTTGAGTTCAAAGGACAAAATAAAATAAAAACATCAAATGATGTAATTTGCAAAAGTACATTAATTAAACTGTTTAAAATATTACAAGCTACCAACCCTTATTCTAAACATACATTTTTAATCAAAATGATATACTCTTGTGTCAAAGCTTTTAAACAACAGTTTAAACTCATCCATGATATTACACCAAAATATGCTTAACATTTCAAAGTTTTTTCCATATAATACTATGGTGAAACCTAACTTTTTAGTCAATAAACCAAATATTAAACAAAAACCTAGTATATTCACTAAAAAAATGCCAAGAATCAATGCTGCAAGGTGCTTAGAATCACTTGCTCTTGTTCGTGGATAGTCCCCTTTTCCCACACTTTTATTAAATTATGAATGGGTGAAAATTAATTACCTGGACACCATATTTCCCCTGGGAGATATCCGGTCCATCAGTCTCTGCTTGCTGCTGACCTCCCTTCTGTTCCTTATCCGCCGCCCGTTTGGCGGCTTTTTCCGCCTTTTTGGCCTCCTTTCTCATCTGGCCCTTGGACTTTTCCCCGGATTCGGCGGCCGCGGCTCCTTTCTTATCGGTCTCCTTGCCCTCGGTCATTTTATTAGCAGCAGACAACTGTAGGGGATATCTGAAAGTATTTTAAATAGGGTTAGGCCGGATAATTTTTTGGCCGGATACCGGATATCCGGCATTAGAAATCAGTTCCAGCCGGATTTCTGGCCAACGTTCGATATCTGGCAATTTACCGGATATCCGGCGTCAAAAATCAGCCGGATATCATGAAACCGGATAGTTTTAATATCCGGTATCCGGCCGGATATTAAAAATGGCCGGATATCCGGCCAAACAAGATATCCGGCCAAACCAGATATCCGGCCCAACCCTAGTATTTTTAACATAAATTATAAAGCGCAACAATAATTAACATACAGAAAACATACTTTAACCCGAGAAAGAGAGGTGATAACGGGCTGTTTATTATTACACTAGTCCCCAAAAGAGGACTATCCACGAACGAGAGCACATGATTCTAAGTACCTTCCAGCATTGATCCTAAGTATTTTCTTTCAGAATATAATAGGACACCATGCATTATTAATATATTGACGAGAAAATTTATGTTTCACCCATGTTTTTTTTAGGTATTTTAATTGATTTTGAAAACTTTTATGAAGCGAATTCTTTTGATAAAATGGATATTTGATGATACACATGCGAATACTCGTGTTATATAGATTGTAAATTAATCCATATTAGCATTAATTTAAACATACATATGAGATATATTAAATGTGCTTTTGACTTTTTTTAATTTTTATCATTTGACAACATGGACAATTAAAGACACCCCGAACTCAACAAAACGTTTGATAGAATTTTAACGAAAAATGGTGGACATTTTTTTTCTTTTCTTCAACTTGAAGTGGTGAAACATAAATTTTCTCGTCATTATATTAATTATTAATAGTGACCTATTATATTCTGAAAGAAAATACTCAGGATCAATGCTGGAAGGTACTTAGAATCACGTGCTCTTGTTCGTGGATAGTCCTCTTTTATGATAACATTTTAAGATTTTTTGGCTTAACATCTTTAGAGACTTTTTTTACTGAATTTTGATTAGTTGGTTGATTAAGTTGAGTGTTCAAACGTTTTTCAACCACTAATTTTAATTAATAGAAGAGGTAATTTTAAATGTCATAATAGGGGATGTACATCAATTTATCGGTCATTGTCAACGAATAAGATAGCCTTGTTATAAAACATTGGGTACCAGTGTAATTATCAGTCCAATGTCCCCTCCCTCCCTCTCTCCCCAAGTGAGATAGAATAATGACAAAATTAAAACTATAAACCAGGAATCTAAAGGGATAGACAAGTGACAAAAAATTAGTGTACATCCCCAATGAATATAAACAAATTACCCCTTCTTTATATAAAAATTATTGGTTGATAAGTTTAGCCACCAGTCAAAATTCAATCAAAGTTTTTGAGAAAACAATAATATTGCCTTGTTATTAAACTTTGGGTACTAGTGTAATTTACAGTCCAATGTCCCCTCCCTCCCTAATAAGTGTAATAGCATAATGACAAAATTAAAACTATAAACCAGGAATCTAAAGGGATAGACAAGTGACAAAAAATTGGTGTACATCCCCAATGATGATAAACAAATTACCCCTTCTCTATATGAAAATTATTGGTTGTAAATTTTAGCCACCAGTCAAAATTCTATAAAAGTTTTTGAGAAAACTAATCAGATTGCCTTGTTATTAAACTTTGGGTACCAGTGTAATTAACAGTCCATCCAATGTCCCCTCCCTCCCCAAATGAGATATCATAATTACAAAATTCAAGTTAAGATCTGACAGATTGTCTGTTGGATGTTATTTGTTCTGTGCTTCCATCAGAGGAGGTAAGGAGAGAATGGAACAGAGAGTATGTGTTCATATCTAGCCCGTCAAACGCCACCTAAATAAAATGACGCGTTCAAGTTTTTTCCAGGGGTGTATATTCTGCACAAGATTCATTTTTTTCCCATGCTGCTAATTTTTTAATTTTTTTCCATCAAGGAAGGGGATAAAATGGAAAAAAATTTTCAAAACTTTTTATTTTATTCATATTAGCCCCCCCTTCCACATATTCTGTTAGTCTTTTTTTCACCAAATAGAGGAGAAAAATAGGGGAAAAAATTATTTTTAGTCTATTAATCTTTACATTTTTTACCCCCCCCCCCCCTCAGCAGAGGCAGAATATACATCCCTGTTTTTTTCTTAAAAGATACAAAAAAAAACGGATCAAAGGAGAAATTATAAAAAAAACAATAATGGCAACATCACTAAAAGCGAAGCTCTAAAACGGCGGTAGGACAAACAAACTTGTAGAGTGTTAAAACTGAATAATCAGAAAATAAAGTATAAAAGTGAAAACAAAATACCTACCTACCTATTATTAATGAAAAACTGCTTATCACAGGATAATGTTTAAGGACATATTTACATTTTAATCAATAACTTGACCCCAGGGAGCCAACTAAACTGGTATTCATTTCATGATTTTTATTTTATCAACCATTATAATTGTCTAAGAACAAGTTTTAATTCAGCGGATATTAACCGCGGTTTTGAAGACTTACTGGAATAGTTATTTATTGCATCGTATTATAGACAGCTTTCCGCGCATATCAAATTCTGTTACCTGTCCGGATTTGTCAATCCCGCAGGACTGGAAGTGTTGCAATAGTATCGTATTATAGACAGCTTTCCGCGGATATTATGCGGATAGTATTACTGAGAACCGGTTCAAATCCAGCGGATATTAATCGGATTTACCTGTCCGGAATTGTCGATACCGAAGGACTGGAAGAGTTGCAATAAGTATCGTATTATAGACAGTTTTCCGCGGATATTAAATTCTGTTACCTGTCCGGATTTGTCGATACCGCATGACTGGAAGAGTTGCAACGGCTCCGCGTGGAAATAGAAATAATTTGGCTTCTCCTTGTTATTTAGTTGTAGAGAATTAAGCTGGAAAGTTGACAATGTGAACTGGTTCCCATTGGTGGATATTGAGTTGATACGGATGGGTTCACTCAGATCTTCACCCTTCATCATACCCTGTACAACATACATTAAAATTAAAGGTTGATACGTTTGAACACTCAACTTAATAAACTAATCAAAATTAAAAATAAGTCACCGAAGTTATCCAGCAAACGAATGAGAAAAGTTTCTTATAAAACTTTGGGGACTTGTGTAATAAACAGCCCACAACTTAAGAATACAGGGGTGTATATTTTACATGGGATCTCCTGCTCAGGGGGGGGGGGGAATAAAAAATAAGTGGTTGGAGGGAAAAAAAATGTAAAAATTAAGAAAACTGAAAACATTTTTTCAATTCCCCCCCCCCCCTCCTTGGTGAAAAAAAAACTTTAAAAAATGTGTGATAATAAATAAAATATAGAGTTCTTTAAATATTTTTCCATTTTCCTCCTACTTGGTGAGAAAAAACTAGGGGGGGGGGGGGGGAAGAAAAATAAAAAATTTTGTAGCAGGGATAAAAAAATCTTTTGCAGAATATACACCCCTGCAAGAATACAAAAGCAACAGAATGTCTGTCTGTAGGGATTAAGACAATGACCGATAAATTGATGTACATCCCCAATGATGATAAAAAAAATTACCCCTTCTGAAGATTATAATTATTGGTCGAAACGATTGGACACTGAACTAAATGAGCCAAACTTTGAGAACTTTTATTGAATATTGATGTTTGGTGGCTAGTTATGTGTCCAAACGTTTCAACCACCCTCATCAAATAATTAATTTTCATCAAAAAGTTCTCACGGTCCCTAAATAATTCTCACGCTTGTTAAAAAGTTCCCACGGGTGTCACCTGATGCAATCTAGCCTGGCCTAGAGCTACAGCGTAGGCGTAGAGCAAACATTTACTTCTCTCCTTGTCCAAAGAATATCTCTTTCTAAAACAAAAAGGTAAATCATTAAAAAGTTCCCACAGTCCCTAAATAATTCTCACGCTCATCAAAAAAGGTGTATTAACCCTCCCAATAAAAAATTGCCCCCCTTCCAAAAAAATCTATTTTCTCTTTTAAACTTCCCCTCTCCTACCATAGTTGCCCCTAAAGGCGTAGCCACTTGTCTAATGTCTATCTAAATTATACCTAATACGTGATGCATTGTAGTAGAAGACCGTGTGTACATGTGGATGTGAGAAATAATTCCCACAATCGTTAAAAAGTTCCCATGGTCCCTAAATAATTCCCACACTCGTTAAAAGTTCCCACGGTCCCCAAATGTACTGTGTGTTACCTTATATGTGAGGCATTGTGGTAGAAAACAGTGTGTAGTACACTACATATGGATGTGAGAATTAATTCCCACAATCGTTTAAAAATTCCCACGGTCCCCAAATAATTCCCACACTCGTTAAAAAGTTTCCACGGTCCCCAAATGTACTGTATGTTACCTTATATTTGAGGCATTGTGGTAGAAGACAGTGTGTACATGTGGATGTGAGAAATAATTCCCACACTTGTTAAAAAGTTCCCACGGTCCCTAAATAATTCCAACACTCGTTAAAAGTTCCCACGGTCCCCAAATGTACTGTGTGTTACCTAATATGTGAGGAATTGTGGTAGAAAACAGTGTGTACATGTGGATGTGAGAATTCTGGTGATTTTATTGGAAAATTATTGATCTCTTCATATATATGCTCCTGATACATGAAAATAAAAACATTCTATTTCCGCTGGATTAGAACCGGTTCTTAGCCATTCCTATCCGCATGGTATCCGCGGAAAGCTGTCTATAATACGGAGCGATATATTACTGTAAAACTCAGGGAGCTAAAGGGATAAGACAATGGCCGATAAATTGATGTACATCCTCAATGATTTACAAAATTACCCCTTCAATACATTAAAATTAGTGGTTGAAACGTTGAACACTTTACTTAATGAACCAACCAAAATTAAATATAAGTCACCAAAGTTGACATGAAACATGAAAAAACGTGGATGAAATGTTTTTTTTTTCCTTGAAAAAGTTTGAAACTGGATTGAGAGGCCGCAGATCCGGTACTCCATTGTCATTATATCTGATAGGATGTCTGTCTTCTTCATTATCCTTAGTTACTCTATCAATAGTAAAGGTATCTTTATATTCGGCTCTCAGAATATGATTGTTATCTGGGGGGCCCAACGGCTGGGCAGCTGTGGCAGCCGTCAGCATGAGCGGCACTGTCAGGTAGAACCTAACCAACTTGCCATCCGGTCGCCGGATAAACTGACGCAGCTTTGTTTTTTCCAGCAACTGCACACCAGCAATGTCCCGTCCCAGAGCCTCCTTGACAAGCGCCTGACTGAGCAGTGTCAGTTTCCTGGATTAAAATTTTTTTAAATTAATTGTTTAAGTTATTAACTCATAATGTTATTTCAGAAAGGCAAACAAACAATAACACTTGTAGAATGTCAGAACTGAATACGCAGAATATTAATGAAGTCTTAACAAAATTGTAAGTAAATTTGATGCAAGATTGTCTAAATACGTGATACTGTTTAAGGACATACATTTTTATGACTTGGTTATAGAGATGCTTTGCTTATAACGATGTACCTTGTTGTAATAGAAATCAGTATTCCAAAAATCAGATGAATCGGATAATTTTAACATACAAATTTGTTTGTCAAAAACTAAAAAAAATCGCAAACGTACGGACTTTTCTAGTAACAACTAAAGAGTTCCTGCGCTTTCTAACTGTTATAAGAATCATCATGCAAAGTTTGAAATAGATAGGACAATTCTATCCTGTTCAAATTAACGCAAAGAGCAAACCATAACGGACGGACCAACCCTAATTATTGAAAAGCTTCGCTTTTAATAATTATTGTCTCTTTATTGTTTACTAGCGGCCTCTAGTGGCATGTAAATGTTTTTTTTTATTTTAGATATCTAATTTGAGAAATAATTTGTTATGTTATAAGCTGTTAAATTCATGCTTCTACGACTACGCTAGCGACACTATGCGGCGGAAATATTACAATTTATTTCGATTTTATTGTGATTTCTCTTGGAAGAGTGGTGGTACCCTCCCCCAAAATAGTTATAAACCTTCCCGGGACCTATGAGAAGCTACCCTGTTAAGGAGAACCCGATCGGTTCAGCGGTTAGCGAGATCCTTCGGTACAGACACACATACAAACATCCTGTTACTTTAGTATAAGGATTCAAAGGTATACCTGGTATTGGGGACCCCGTACTCCCGGGGCATCTTCCATCCCCACGACATGGCCTGCCAGTCGTACTGGTTTCTGGGACGCATGCGCGACTCAACCGGATGCCAACCGATAAAGGGAACCTGCAAATTATTTCAGGGGTGTATATTCTGCACAAGATTACCTTTTCCCATGCGTCAAGATGTAACTATTTTTCCCTACTCCCATTTCCCCCCCTTAAAATGAAAAAAATGTTTTCTGTTAGATATCTTTTTTTTACATGTTTTTTTTCGACTCCCACACATTTTTTATACTTTTATTAGGGGATCCCGTGCAGAATATACACCCCTGAATTATTGTTAAAGGTACCCATTACAATTTTTGAATTATTAAAGATACCATTTGCTATTTATTACAAAGGGAATTGAAAAGGGAGTAAGGTAGATAAAAATAACAGTTAGTTTGTCTGTCTATGCGTCTGTACCGAAGGATCTCACTAACTGCTAAACCGATATGGTGTCCCATGTACATATTAGCTTCTCATGGGTGCTGGGAAGGTTTAATACTATTTCGTGGAAGCATACTACCACCCTTCTAAGCGAAATACCCCCGCGTATAAAAAAAATATTTATAACCTAATCTTCATAAAAGAAGTTAAAACTAAAACCGAAAAGGGGAGGGGGGTGCAATTTCACCTCCTCCCTCCACCTCATGTGCCCCTAATAGCCGCTAGTGGTTACATCAAGTGACACACAACCCCCACCCCCCGAAAAAAAAATATACCTCAAAATCTCTGGGTAGTTTTTTCTGTATGGCATCTCCTGAAAATGAAAATGGATGAATTACTACTTGGATCTTACACCAGATTATCATGTACTCTAATAAATTTAAATCTTGTAGCTGGCTAAAATAAGGATCTCCCCCCCATCCATCCCCTCTACTCCTTTTGGATGAACTGACCAATGAACGAGTTCCATGTTGGCAAGTTAAATTGACAACAATTTTTCCCCTATCATAATAATATCCTTTTAATAAAGTAAAAGGCTGTTTGTGTCTGTTTGTACCAAAGGATCTCGCTAACCGCTGATCCGATATGCTTTTCCTTTACAAGGTCGCTTCTCATTGGTCCTTGGAAGGGTTATAACTATTTTGGGGGAGGGTACCACCACCATCCCACCTCTAGAAAATAATTTAACCCTCCAAAACTTTTTTTTTTTTTTTTTTAAATTAAAGACATAAAATACCATTCAACCTGCCGCCCCTCCCGTTAAGTGTCCCTATAGTCCTCTAGGGGCATAGCCTCTATATAGTTGACGTATATAGTAAATCCATATACATTGTACCGGATGAATAAACTGACCAATAAACAAGTTCCATGTTAGCAAGCTAAATTGATGACAATTTTTGCCATGTCATAACTTCCAGGTATATTCTATATCCATTCCTATAATGGATGTAGAATATACGTGGATATTATGACAAGAGAAAGTTTGTCGTCGATTTTGGTTGCAATTTCCCCTAGAATTTATTGGTCGGGCCGTTTATCCAGTTGTAAGAGAGGGGATGGGGGAGATAATTATTTCAGTCCGCTACAGAGTTCACTATAGTATAGAAAATGAAAATATGGTGTAAGATCCAAGTAATAATTAGGGTTGGGATACCGGATATCCGGCCGATTTATAATGCCAGATATCCGGTAACCGACCGGATATCTGGCCAATGTTCTATCTCCGGCCGAATATAAGCTATCTGGCATTAAAAATCATCCGGATATCTGGAAAGATTCAATATCCGGTATACAGTCGGATATTGAAAATGGCCGGATATCCGCCAAAACCGGATATCCGGCCCAAGTCTAGTAATAATAAATCCATTATTCCTATGTAACATGTTCTGATTATATTCTCCACTCTCTCTTTCTCTGCCTCCGTCACACTAAAGACAAAAAAATATCTATTCAAATTCTATTAAAATATTCTGCACAAGATTTATTTTTTCCCCCAGCTGCAAAGTATTTCATTTTTTACCAATTTGTTTTAAAGCTAAGATTCCGTACGTCCATTTAAAACATGCTGATTTTTTACTTTTTTTTTGACAAAAATATTATATGTGATTTAAATATTCTTTTTATTTGATATTTTGAATACTGATTCCTAGGGCAACATACTAGAATTAAAAATGATAGGTGGAGGTTTGAACCCCCCCACCCCCCCTCCTTCCTCAAGTGCTTCTAGAGGCCTCTAGGGTGCCTAGTCGTGATAGTAATAAAAACAATGGGCTGTTTATTACACTAGTCCCCATAATTTTATAATATTGTTTTCTTATGCTGCGGCCGTTGACACACATATATAATCTTAGCTTTTCACAGGGAATTTTCCCCTCAGGGATGAAAGTGAGCAAGAATGTAGTCGTTTATAAATCAGGGCCATTGACCAGCTTAGATAGCTGGAGGGGGGTTTCTATCATCAACACATTCTCGAAGCCACTCGAGAAGATCATGTATAAAACACTGTATGAATTTTTAGATGAAAGATCCTTTTCTCCACGCAGCAATTCGGATTCCGCCCCGGACTCTCCACGGCACATAATGTTCTTGATCTTGTCAATCGTATCACGGTAGCACTTTCCGAAAAGAAAGTGTGCGCCGGGATATTGATTGATATCAAGAAGTGTTTCGATCTTGTTGATCGAAACATCTTGTTGAAAAAACTCGAGCATTATGGCTGCCGTGGAGTGGTCCTGAGGTGGTTCGAAAGCTACTTTGAAGGACGGTCACAACAGGTTGCGTTTGGGGGAGAATTTTCTGATGTACTATCCATCCTTATCGGTGTTCTCCAGGGAAGTACACTCGGTGTACTTCTCTTTCTTATTGTAGTTAATGATCTAGACTCTGCCACTAGAGACGCATTGCTGTCTCTTTTTGCAGATGACACATTTTGTCTTTTAACAGCTGACAACATTAGGGATCTGTTTACTAAGATTGAAAATACTCTTCCTCAAATTACCGAATGGTACAACAGTAATAAACTTATTATAAATAGCAAAAAAACCAAGGTTGTTCTGTTTCAATCGCCAAGGCAAAATTTCACGGAAGAGGAAAAAAATCTTATAAAACAGTTTCCAGTTTTTATTAATTCTAATCATGAAGGAGAAAACCTTCCAGAAAAAATCCAGAAGCTAGATCATATAACTTTTTCAAATAGTAACCCTGGGGAACAAGCCGCAAGGCACTTGGGTATTCAGATCGATGAGAAATTGTCCTTTAAAATTCATTTTAATTTAATGCACAAAAGAATTTTAAAAATCGTATACTCATTACGTCAAATGTGTCATATACTTTACTCGCAACATCTTAAATTGCTCTATTTTGCCTACATAAAGTCTGTTCTCAACTACTGTTTAATTGTATTCACTGCTGTTCCAAACATCTTATTGGAGCCAATCTTAAAGCTCCAAAAGGAGTGCTGCCGCTTAATAGCAAAAAAACCACGCCGTTTTCCATCAAATATTTTATTTAAACAGTTGGAAATTTTACCAATCAGGAAACAAATGGAATACGAAGTGTTTTTATTTATATACAAATATAAAAACAATATGCAGCCAAGAGTATTTGATGGTGTTTGGAACACACGTGATACAATTCACGATTATGAAACCAGATTTAGAAACAATTTTGTAGTAGATCAAGCCAATAGAAATTTTATTTTTAATTCACCATTACATTTTTTCCCAAGACTTTGGAATACATTACCTGAAAATTTAAAAACTATACCTACATTCCTGGAATTTAAACGAAAAGCTTTTTACTTTGTATTAAATTCAATATAATGGTTTCATTCTTAATCTTCATTCTTAATTTTCATTAGTATTTTCTTATCTTTTATTTTTTAGTTTCTCAATAGTTTATTTTTACACTTTATGCAGGCAACAATATATCATAACATCATATTCATACTCATAATCACCAGAGCAGTTTAAGTTGGGATTCAAGTATTACCTTTTTACAAAGATTCTTTTTTTGGAATCTTTGTCCTTATCATATTTAAAATGAGTATACGGTTACGAGGTTCTTTTGTACATTTTAAAATTTCACGCATCGGTCTTGACATACTTAATTATAGCATCGGATCATTCTATCCTAAATTTTAACCTAAATATTGATGCCTTCAAGCAACGTTTTTCCTTCTTTTCATTCATGGGGATTATACATGGTCGTCTCAGTGACTAAGGGATACATTAAAAGTTTTGCAAGGGTTGAAACTTAATTCGAGAACGACAGGGTTTTTGTAAATGGACAGGGAACGTTAAATACAAGTGACTAATAAATGTGGAATACTACCTAGGACTTAATACACATAGAAATTCTTCTTTAATCTTAACTTTAACTTTTCAATCTCAAATTTAACTTAATTTTAATTTATTTTAGACTACTTTGTCCGGGTCAGTACAGCCAGGAGCTCCTGGAGAGCGTACATTGTGTCCTTCGTGTCCGACCTAAGTACCTACATCCCCGTCGTCGGGTCGTCGTTCAAAATAGAATTCTTACTAGATGTTAACCCCTGCAATTAAATTCATTCAACAAAATTCTTTACAAACTCTCTTTTCTTACATTACAGTTTTAGACAGTTTTTTGGCAATTTCTTTTCAATATTTTAATTTTCAACAAATTCTCACAAAAAACATTTAACTTTAATTTTAACAATTTACTTTTTTTTCTTCTTTCATTTTTTTTACTTAATAAATTACTTTTACGGGGGAGCGCATCTAGAAATCTGCTGAGATTCTCACAATTTTTTTTTTATTCAAATTTAATTCCAACTTAACTCCTATTTTTAATCAAAATTCTTTTTCGCAAATTCTTTCCTTCTTTTTCCAAGTTTTCTTTTGTTTTCACTTTTTTACTATACTAGTCACACGAAATGTCTATATGTCATGATTAGGTTCATGTTCCCATATTGGGCGCAGAATTTATCTATCTGTCTAACCGCTAGCCGGTCAATTCGTTGACCGGTCACGTACTAACATTGCTGTAAAGGTTGACATATGGAGGGTATGGAGAAGGAGGTGCAGGCAAAGCTGAAGTGAAGGCGAGCTCGCAGATGGTAAAGCGGTGGAACCACGAGCGGATAACTTTCTGATCCGCATTTATTTGGCGGTTACCGGCCGGCGAAAGTGGTACCGACACCAACCACAGTCCAGCCCGAAGTAGGCTCAGCCACACCTGGGCCGCCAAGAGAAATCACCTAGTTTATCAAAATCCGCAATTATGTTTACCAGTAATAATAAAAACATATAATTATAATCGATATATTATGAAATATTAACATGTAATTTCAATATAATAATTAATTGTCTATGTGATTTACTCATAACAGGATTGAAGAGTTATTGAATAAAAGTTCTATTATTATTATTATTATTATTATTATTCGTTGGCTAAACAACTTTGGGGAAATTGATTGGTTGATTCTTTAAATTGAGTGTTACAGAAGGGGTAAAAAGGGATATCATTATTTGGGATGTACATCAATTTATCGGTCATTGTCTTATCCCTTTGGATCCCTGAATAAAGTATATAGATAGATAGATAGTGTTCCTTTTGTGTTGATATTTCTTGTTAACAGCCTCGGGTAGAAAATCCACAGCCACTGTATTTGTCGCAGCCTGTTATCACATCACATTTTCCTTATGTTAGAATTGTCCTATTGGTTTCAAACTTGACATTATGATTCCTGTACTAGTTAGTAGTTAGGTATGATTTAGAAAGCTTGGCAACTCTTTAATTATTGCCAGTAAGTCCGTACGTCCGTTCTAAACAGGCACTGTATTAGTCGCGGCCTGTAACCATCACATTTAAAGTTTTAAACATGTTAGAATTGTCCTATCGGTTTCAAACTTGGCATCATGATTCCTGAACTAGTTGGGTATGATTTAGAAAGCTTGGTAGCTCTATAAATGTTGCCAAACAGTCCGTACGTCCATTCAAAATATTCACAGTATTAGTCTCGGCCTGTAACCATCACATTTCAAGTTCTAGACATGTTAGAATTGTCCTATCGGTTTCAAACTTGGCATTATGATTCCTGTACTAGCTAGGTATGATTTAGAATGCTTGGCAACTCAATAATTAATACCAGAAAGTCAGTACGTCGATTCAAAACAGCTACGGTATTACTCGCGGCCCGTAACCATCACATTTCAAGTTTTAGACAGGCTAGAATTGTCCTGTCGGTTCACACTTGGCATCATAATTCCTGTACTACTTAGGTATGATTTAGAAAGCTTGGCAACTCTATAATTGTTACCAGTAAGTCCGTACGTCCATTCAAACCTTGATGATTTTTAGCGCCCATCACATTATAAAGTTTTAAAAGCTAAGCTCGTTAAGTTATTTTAGTCATGTTAGAATTGTCCTATCGGTTTCAAACTTGGAATCATGATTCCTGTACTAGCTAGGTATGATTTAGAAAGCTTGGTAGCTCTATAAATGTTGCCTGACAGTCCGTACGTCCATTCAAAACCGCCACAGTTTTAGTTGCGGCCTGTAACCATCGCATTTCAAGTTTTAGACATGTTAGAATTGTCCTGTTGGTTTCAAACTTGGCATCATAATCCTTAAACAGAATCCTGTTTCTACGCAATTTTGTAACAAGTAGGTAAGGTAGTTAATATACAGTAGGTACCTATATATCTTTAAATTCATATTCTGCTCATAGAGCTTTGGAACTCTACAAGAGTTATTGTTCGTTTGTCCTTTCGTCTGATTGTAGAGCTTCTCTTTTATGGATGTTGTCATCCTTGTTAAGCTTATACCTAGTTGAGAAATACAGGGACATTTGGTTATAAGACAATAGCCGAAATGTAATAATTTTGAAACAAAAATAAAAATGTTGGTTGAAAAGTGTTTGTATCGTCCAATCAAAGTACAGTAAAAGTGCCAGAAGTTTCTGAGTCTAAGAATAAGAAAAAGTACCTACCCACCAAGTTTTATAATCAAAATATTTTAACCAATGGATCAAAACCTTTGGGTACTTTTAAAAGTGTCCAAAATTTTTAAATACCACTACCTAGTGATTTGTATCTACAGATAGGGTAATTTTGTCCATCATCATCAATTTACTGTCCATAATGTCTTATCCCTTATTTATTTTAATTTAAAATGGTCATTAGAATTGTTCCAGAATTTTGGCGCGAAAATTTCAAGTTTAGGCGGGAAAATGTGTTGCTCTCCTGTGCAAATGCGAGTTCAAAGTCTTTGGACATCCAGGTATTGTCAGTGTAGGTGAAGGCCGGCTCATCCTTCCACAGCGGATGATCCATGTTCCGGGTAACTGGCGGATGCCTGCAAACAAAATAGATAGATAGAAAGAAGATAGATATTGTCCACATAGAATAAATACCTAACAAAAAATTATTTGTAAAACATCATGTTACATGCATTAATATAGAAAGATAGATAGATAAAAAGATAGTTAGAAAGATAGATAGGTAGTTAAGATAGAGAGAAAGATAGATAGTTAAGATAGAGAGAAAGATAGATAGTTAAGATAGAGAGAAAGATAGATAGTTAAGATAGAGAGAAAGATAGATAAAAAGATAGATAGATAGATAGAAAGATAGAAACATAGAAAGTTATGTCCCCTCCCTCCCTCCCTGCAAAATTTATTTCTCGCATTGTATTATAGACAGCTTTCCGCGGATATCAAACTGTAAAATTATGAGATTAAAACAAGTTTTGTTAGCCACGAGGTTCCAAAGGCCTGATCTATTAATCCTGGTATAAATTTTCTAATGTTTATTTTCATATTCGGAGAAAATTGTCTGTAATACAAACCTACACATGATATTTCAGTATGGGTGACCGAACCGGTTCTAATCCAGCGGATATAAATCGGCTTCGAAGCCATACTGGAAAATAGTTATAGGTAACCGGAGGGAGTAAACAAAAAATAAAAGCGTCATAAAGCTGCTTTAAAGCAGTTGAACTGCTAGGAATGTTAAATATGTTATCATGGGAATGTTCACAAGAAAAATCAGAAGTCTAGCTTAAATAGCAACTGAGTAAATTTGCAATTTCCATTACGGACTTAACAAAAAACAAGGATGACAACATCAAACAAGTAGCGAAGCACCATAAAATCATGGAATGCATATAATATATATGTCTTTATAAGCCTGACCAACAGACAAACTGACAACACAAAGGTATAGACTAGATGCGCATATGTCATAGGAATCTTCGATGAAAATTTCAGCTGGCTATCTTCAATGCCAGTCGAGTAAATCATATTTTCCTAATAGCGTTACGGCCTCAATGACTGGCATGTTCTGACGTACAAAGTATATTATGGAGTTGCTTCGCTATTAAAACATTTTTAAAAAACGACGTTATACCTAGGTATTGAGATTAAAGGTTGAAAATTCGTAATTTAGCCCGTCCCTTTGGAATCTCGGGGATTGAAAAAAACTGGTTTTAATCTTGTACTATTTTTATATGCATAGAAAAACTGGATATAATACGATGCTAGGTATACTACACAATTTTTCAGTATGGCTGACAAAAACAGGTTCTAATCCAGCGAATATTGATCGGTTTATAAACTGATACTGGAAAATACTCGGGGAGGGAGGGGACATTGAGCTGTATATTATACTAGTCTCCAAAGTTCTAACGTTTTCTTTCGTTGGCTTAACAACTTTGGGGACTTTTAGTGAGTTTTGATTGGTTGGTTCATTAAGTTGAGTGTTTAACCTTTTAACCATGGTAATGGTAAGAGCAGCAAAAAATGTAATTAGAGGTGAAGTGGACAGATTCTTCCTGGACAATAGTCAAAAAACTACTGCAAAGGAAAATACTGCTCCCTCAAATGAATAGAAATAAAACTACAGCACTTGGTTCCTCCCAACCTCCAGGACGGGATGTGGGAAGGGATAGAATCATGTGCTCACAAATAAATCTCCATCATTGTCAAGCTGCCACCCTTGGGTGTGGGCAAAGACTGGTGGGACCAAATCAATGGACCCGTCAAGACCTGGAACGAATCGACATTGCAATGGTTCAAGAACCTTATCTGAATAATGGACAGGTAAAAATTTTTCATAATAATATAAATATTTATTCTAGTTCTGAACCAGATAATCGTGCCTGTGTACTTATGAATAAAAACATTAAGGGGTTTTTAATGCAACAATTTACTGCTAGAGATCAAACAGTAGTACAAATTAAATTAGGTAGTAAAAATATTATTGTTATCTCAGTGTATATGCCATATGACTCGCCAAACTCACCACCATCTGAATTATTGAAAAACACAGTTGATTTTGCTCAAGATAACAATATTAGCATAATAATAGGTACAGATTCAAATTCCCACAACACTAGTTGGGGATCAACTAATAATAACAAAAAAGGAGAAGATCTGTTAGAGTATATCCTCCTTAAAAATCTTATTGTTATTAATGAAGGAACCACTAACCTTTGTTACTGCTAATAGGAAAGAAATTTTAGATTTAACTATAATTTCTAGTGACCTGATAAATAAGATAACTGATTGGAAAGTTTCAAATATTGAATCTTTTTCAGATCATAAATATTTAGATTTTACACTAAATCTTCAATCAATAAAAAATGAGATTTCTTTTAGGAACGTGCGAAAAACCGACTGGGATCTATACAGAGAAAAACTAGCAGAAAACCGCAAAAATACAGGTAATCTTTCTAATTATGACATTGACACAGCTGCAGAAAAGCTTCAAATGATATCATTGGTGCCTTTCATGACAGCTGTAATGAGAGTACTGGGAATGGAAAATCTAAACCACCCTGGTGGAACCATGACTTAGCTAAATCGAAGAAAAATGTTTTAAGGCTAAAAAGAAGGATGGAAAGAAAACAGACTGAGGAAAGAATAGTGGAATACAGAAGTGCCCGCAACGAGCATGTTCGTATGGTAAACAAAGCAAAGAGAAAATCATGGCAGACACTCTGCAATGAAATGAAAGACTTGAACTATGTAGCAAAGATTCAAAAAATCATGAAAATGGGACAAAGAAAGACAATTGGAACCATTAAGAAAGGGGATGGAACATATACAAAAGATGAAAAAGAATCACTAATAGAACTACTAAACACACATTTTCCAGATGAAATAAGTCAAGAAAATGAAATACCCTTTAATCATGAAATAAATGACAAAAATATTGATGTTGATAAAGTCATTAACTTAGAATCTGTTAGAGAATCTATTAAAAGTTTTAAACCTTATAAGAGTCCAGGATATGATAATATATATCCTGCTCTGCTGCAGAAAGGGCTTGACATACTAGAAAACGACATCTTAGAACTATACCGGAGAAGTGTTAAATTGGGGAAATCCCCTAGGAGCTGGCTAAAATCCAGAGTAACTTTCATACCCAAACCAGGTAAGAAAGATTATACAGAACCAAAGTCAGTGAGGCCCATTAATCTCGCATCATTCCTTTTAAAAGGACTAGAGCGATGCTTATTCTGGGACTTAAATGATACAGTAATTAAACACAAAATAAATAAAAATATTTTCTCCTATCGTGAGGGAATATCAACTGAAGATGCTATACATAATGTAGTAACGAAAATTGAAAAAGCATTTGAAAATAATGAAGTAGCACTCTTACTATTCTGTGACATGGATGCTGCATTTAGCACAGCAAATATAACAAGCATGATTAGGAACTTAACCATCAAAGGAGCTCCAGTCCAAACTATGATATGGGCTGAAGATATGTTACGTAACATGGAAGTTACTGCTTCTCTAAATGGTAAAGAAGCATCAAAGAAAAACAAACGTGGCACACCACAGGGAGGTGTTGGTTCAATTCATTTTTGGAATGGCTGCAAGGATGATCTTCATGATAGAATTCCTGAAAATGGACCTACGGAACTTAATGTGTTTGCTGATGACTCGTTAGACATGGCAGTTGGAATAGATGAAGATACATGTGCAAGAAACATCCAGAGAGATGTAAAAACAATGGAAACATGGGCTAAGGATCATAGCCTCAGATTTAACCCACAAAAAACTAAACTCATGATGTGCACTAGACGTAAGAATGTGAAAAAACCAAAGATTACGATGTGTGGGGTTGAATTAGAATATGTTTCTTCCTATAAATATCTTGGAGTTACTATCACTGAAACACTAAACTGGAAAGAACATGTTAAAAATGTAACACAAAAGGCAACGTATACTCTAATTAATGCCAGAAAAATGATCAGCAGATCTTGGGGATTGAACCCAGAGATCTGTAGATGGATGTACATAAGTCTAATTAGACCAATAATGGCATATGCAAGTCTAGTTTGGATAAGAAGTACTGAAATTAAGTCTCACAAAACCATACTCAACAAAGTACAGCGAAAAGGATGTATGGCAGTACTTAATGCTATGCACACAACACCAACGGCTGCTATGGAGCTGATGTTAAACCTGGAACCAATAGATATCTTCCTTAAAACCCAAGCTATTAATACCTATAAAAGACTACTTGACAATGGAAATTGGAGGGTTAAAGAAGGAGAAATTATTGATGTTGATAGTCATGTCAACATTGTAAAAAGAATCACAAGAAGGTTTGAATTCTTACACTATCCTAGAGATAAACTCCTAAATACAGAATTTATTAGCACAAAGTTTAATACTGAAATACTCTCAAGGAAAGAAGCAAATAATAGGGCTCACAGACCAATGCCTAGCCATGCATGGCAGATAAATTGCTACACAGATGGATCACGTTTTGATAATAGAAGCGGATATGCCTACATTATCTTTGGTGAAAGCTTTCGTAAACAAGATTTTAAGCATCTTGGAAGAGAGGCTTCTGTATTCCAATCAGAAATACTTTCAGTTCAGGAAGCTGCTCATGAAATGCTTATACATGAAATCGAAGACAAAGATATACGAATCCATATTGATAACCAGGCTGCAATTAAAACACTTGGCAGTTACAGAATAAGGAGCAAAATTGCTGCAGGATGTAAAATGATGATAAACAAGCTTTCAGAGAAAAATAATGTGACCCTAACCTGGATACCAGGACATTCAAATCATAAAGGAAATGAAATTGCAGATCGTCTTGCAAAAAGAGGAACCAACCTGAAGGCTGAGGGACCATTGTCAATACTACCAATAGCAGAAGCCACCATCAAAGATGAAATTAAGCAATGGAGTAATAAAGTCCAACAAATAGTCTGGAGGAGAAGAACAGACTGCCGCCAATCAAAGATGGCCATGCCGAAAATCGGTAACCACATATGGAAGCAGATAAGGAAACATCCAAGAAGAAAGATGAATATCATCACACAAATACTCACTGGACATACAACACTCAAACGTCATTTAAATGTCATGACAATTGAAGATGAATCACTGTGCCAACAATGCATGGAAGACAACACAGAAGAAACAATGGAACACTTTATTCTACAGTGTCCAGCCTTTGCAAGAAACCGACAAAATATCTTTGGCAAAATATACATGGAACCTGAAGAATTCTCTGAGATCAAGATAAGCAAACTGCTTAAATTTGTCAAACAAACAAAGAGATTCGAACAAGAAAGAACAAATCTGGAGAATGATCATTAGGCTATACCCAGACTAAATGTCTTAATTTTAATAATACTTAATCGCTCAATGTCTTAAATACGAGAAATAAAGTAATCATAAAGGTCTGAATAAAATTGCTAACCATATTGGCTCTCATAAAAGTTTTTAAAAGCTCCCTGGCATATCTAAAAGTAATTGCTTGCGACCCTGGTCCTATATACATATATAAATCTTAAATTAATTGCTAATGTTTTGGCTTTCTGGAAATAAAATAGTAAAAGAGTACGTCAGACCCCTCCTGCCTGATCTTTCCCCTGAGAGGGCGAAGGACTAATTATGGGAAGGGTTGGATTGTAAATTTATAACGGGTATAAGAAAAATACAGGCGATTGAACAAAGAGTTCACAGACGCATGTGGACTAGTCCTTGGCAGCACAGAGGCTGCCTCGCCTTAAAGAGGTAATAGGTAACCTTTTAACCATGAATCATTATCTACAGAGAAGGGGTAATTTTGTGTATTATCACAGGGGATGTACATCAATTTATCGGCCATTGTCTTATCCCTTTAGATTCCTGAAATTTATGGGATGCCATACTGGAAAACTGAAATTGTCTAGGTAGGTACCTTGGGAAGAGGTGTATTGGTTTATCATAGTGAATACTTATCGCATCGTATTAAAAACAGCTTTCTGCGGATATAAAAATGTACAATTATAAGATTAAAACCAGTTTTTATAGCCTCGAGATGCCAAAGGCACGGGGTAAAATAAATGATTTTAATCTTATGATTTTATATTTTTATAAACGTAGAAAAGAAAACTGGATATAATACGATGCTTTACTGCATTCTTAGATAGAAAGATAGATATAGAGATAGATAGATAGATAGAAAGATGAATAGAAAGATAGATAGATAGAAAGATATATAGAAAGATAGATAGATAGATAAATAGAAAGATGGATAGATGGATAGATACCTTGTTTGTACTTCTGGAAGAGGAATTGGTTTGTCGTGTCGAACTATGGGTGACAGGATATAGAGATAGATAGATAGAAAGAAAGTTAGAAAAATATATAGAAAGATGGATAGATAGATAGAAAGATTGATAGATAAATATATAGAAAGATAGATAGATGGATAGAAAGATAGATAGTTGGATAGATACCTTGTTTGTACTTCTGGAAGAGGAATTGGTTTGTCCTGTCGAACTATGGGAGACAGGATATAGAGATAGATAGATAGAAAGAAAGATAGATAGATAGATAGATAGAAAGATAGATAGATGGATAGATACCTTGTTTGTACTTCAGGAAGAGGAATTAGTTTGTCATGTCGAACTATGGGAGACAGGATATAGAGATAGAAAGATAGATAGTTAGATAGAAATATAGAGAGATAGATATAGAAATATATAGAAAGATGGATAGATAGATAGATTGAAAGATAGATAGAAAGATAGATAGATAGATAGAAAGATAGATAGATAGATAGATAGATAGAAAGATAGATATATAGATAGATAGAAAGATAGAAAGATGGATAGATACCTTGTTCGTACTTCAGGAAGAGGAATTGGTTTGTCCTGTCGAACTATGGGAGACAGGATATCATCTATTTTATACACGGGTATCTCATCTCTGCTCATACAATCCTAGATATTAATATTCGTGGACAATTGTCTGTAATACGTTGCCATACATGATTTTTCAGTATGGATGATATAGGTCAATGGAGGCTACATTGGTTTCTCGTCTCTGTTCATACAATCCTTAATATTAATATTCGTGGAAAATTGTCTGTATATACGATGCTATACATGATTTTTCAGTATGGATGATATAGGTCAATGGAGGCTACATTGGTATCTCGTCTCTGTTCATACGATCCTTAATATTAATACTCGTGGAAAACTGTGTGTAATACGATGCTAGACACGATTTTTTAGTATGGCTGATAACCGGTTCTACTCTCCAGCGGATGTTAATCGGTTTCGAAGCCATATTAATACGATCCTTAATATTAATATTCGTGGAAAATTGTCTGTAATACGATGCTATACATGATTTTTCAGTATGGAATGTATTGGTCACTGGAGGCTACATAGCTAGGTATCTCATACCTCTGTTCATACGATCCTAAATTTTAATATTCGTGGAAAATTGTCTGTAATACGATGCTATACATGATTTTATAGTATAGCTGAGAATCGGTTCTAATCCAGCGGATGTTAATCGAAGCCATACTGGAAAATAGTTTTAGGTCACTGGAGGCTACACAATAGAGTTAAACACTAGAGAGAGAAAGGGTTAAATTACTGTATCTCCCCATCGCAACCGCATTGTGCAACCTTTCTATTGGGTCTTTGAAAATCAAACAATGGTGTCGCTTATATTAACACAGCCAAGTAGCAGAAAATAATTAAGACGCAGACGAAAGAGGACTTTGAAAAAGGAAGGGAGGTAGTTGTCTGTATATACATCTATACTGTTTATCTATTGGCTACATCCATGTTTAAACGATCCTGAGCAGAAAGAAAGTATCCAGGGGTGTATGTTCTGCACGGGACACCATGCTAAAAGGAGGGGGGGGGGGATTAAAAAAATAAGTTTGAGGGGGAATGAAAAATGATAAAATAAAGAGTAGGTACAAAATAGTTATTTCTCGCATCGTATTATAAACGGCTTTCCGCGGATATAGAATGTACAATTATAAGATTAAAACCAGTTTTTAACCCCCTAGGTGCCGTAGGCACGGGCTAAAAAAACTGGTTTTAATCTTATGATTGTACATTTTTATATTCGTAGAAAGCTGGATATAATACGATGCTAGACATAGTTTTTTCGTATGGATGAGAACCGGTTCCTATCCACCGGATTCGAATGAATACGAAAAAACATTTTTCCATTTTTTACACCTAGGTACTTAATGAAAAAATTTGGGGTAAAAATATAAAATATTTTGTAGCCGGAGAAAAAAACTGAATCTTGTGCAGAATATACACAACACCCATGAACGAATCATGAAAAGAAAACGAAGTAGCGGGTTTTGTCGTATTTTGTTGGTTATGGGATAGTTGCACGAAATGCATTTAAACATGAATTTAGTGAAATGCATATTTTTTCCTGTTCAATGGTTTAATTAAACTTCATTTATAGGGCAAATATTTGAAAGATTTTCAACTTTTTTAGTTTTTTAAATATCTAGACTTGAAAATCGTATTCTTGTTATACCTATATTTTTTAATTTATACAGCTGTTTTATTTTCACAAAGAAAAACAGCATGACTAATTTAGTGATGTGTTATTGTTTGTTATTTATTGTAATACAAAATTAGAAATGTTTTATGGTACCTACCTATATTTTTAACAAAAGTTTTAAATCATTTTTTCTGAAAAGCTATTCAGGCAACTCTCCCTTTAGGTTAGGTGATTTCTCTCACAAAAAAAAACCAAATCTTCCTGGGACCTTTTAGTAGTTTATAATAATACTAGCGGCATTGCTCCTAGTATCAAGGAGCTATGTACTCGAAGGGTTATAAAAAGTAGGATAATAGCCTAAAACCAAACTTAGATATAAGAATCAAATAGCCTAAAACCATACAAGGACCCATAAAAAAACTTCCATATAATAATAGAGAACTTAATCTGTTCAGTAGTTATCGAAATCTTTAGCTACAGACAAAACAACTACTACTTTATTTAATATCCATAGACACAGTGTTTCGCCCTGTTAGGGCTCATCAGTATGGCTCAATTCATCAGAGTTAATTTTGCACGTAGCGGGGCTTGAACCGGGAACCCTTAGATTACCAGGCCAACACCCTACCCATTGCGCCATTACCCCATGACGAGTAAGGAATGAATAGGATAAACAAAATTTCATATCAGTCCAGAGCGGTTACCGAGATATCTCAGTACTTATTTAAACACACACATACATAGACATCCTGACATTTCAAATAAGGATAATAACCATTTAATATATTAACCCCTAACATTCTAAAGGACGAAAATCCCCCCCCCCCCTCGACAGAAAAAGGCTATGACGTCCTTAGAATTTAAAACTTTCTTACCAGAAACTTCAAATCTTTGACTGGTCGCTCCTGGTTCAGATAATAAGAATTATTCCACTGCATGTTCTAGATATAGTCAGGGGTGTATATTCTGCAAATTCATCCCCCTCCCACCTTTTTTTTATCCTAAAAAGGAGTAAAAAATGTTTTAAGTAGGTACTCTCTTTTTTATTATTATTCCCCATCCCAAATATTTTTCTTGCCTTTTCCCCAAAGGAGGGGAAAAATGAAATAGTTAATCTCGCATCGTAATATAAACAGCTTTCTGTGGATATAAAATGTACAATAATATGATTAAAACCTGGTTTTTTTAACCTGAGATGCCGAAGGCATGGGCTACCATTATAACAAACCTGGTCACTGGTGTCCTGGATAGAAAACAGGTTTTTTTTGAGTTACGTATGACAAGAACTATATTTCTATGACCGGGCTTGTATGACGGTTTAGCACATAACTTCCATTAAATCACAGCTGATCATTTTTGTGGATTTTTTTGAAAATTACTTTTTTACCCAGATTTTCATAGTTTTTCCCCAAAAAATCACAATATTCTCATATTTACAGCTTAGTTAATCTATATTTATTCAAAGAAAAGTATAATAGATGATAGCTGTATCAAAGATTATGTTATTATCAATAACAAGATCTTTCAGAATCAATTAACTAATCTAAGATTTGTAGTCTAGAAGTTGGGTAAAAGTTTTTTGAAGTTGTTATTTGAATTAATGTATAAACAGTTAAACAAAACTTAAGTTTGTTTTGGTAGTTAACACAAAAAAAAACTCACTTGTTAAGTCCCTCATGCATGCCTCATGAATTGTTATAGCATAGTTCCTGGCTGTGATAAGATGTCCCTCGGAGGTTCCACCAATGAAGTTTAAACTAACATGCTTCAGAATCAGCAATGTTTCTGTATAAAGTTTTTCTTGTAATATTGACAAGTTATCTTGCTCAATATTGGTTCCTTGCTGACTTTAAGTCTAAATAGTTCCTGTGTTAGTGTTTGTTCCTGCTCATCATCATTGGAAACAGTCAGTTCAGTATTGTGGCTGCTTTTAAAGGTTTTGATGGGTTGTGGTTGCAAATGAAATGATTTTGGTTGTGTGAAATTCTTGCCAGTGTCAGACACAAACTGCACCAGATTCTTGTTTACTCTGGCCTTTAAGGTATTCAGGTAAACATTGTAACTTAAAATTATTGGGACAGGGTGGTTTTAGCTGTTCTGGGTAATGAGTTTGGATCTACTGCAGTTCATGGTAAAATATTGCTGATAACGAATGCTTCTTGGTTCATGATGTGACAGAAGATTGCTGTTCTCAGAGCAGCTCTTCCAGCAAAAAGTAGGGTGTCCCAGCTGGCATTACTAAATATGGAACTGCAGTAGAATATTAGGGACTAGCAAATTGCTTTTTATGTTTTACTATGACTTACTTTTCTTTCCCTCTGTTGGAGAGAGCTTAAAGCATTTTGTTTTTGGGGTTTAGTTTGTATCTAGGCTCCTTAACAAGATTGTCAATATAGAAAAGATTGTCACATGTAACACCTAAGAACCTATGATGTCTGACTTATGGTACTGTTTCAAATATGACTACAGTGCCTGCTTCATTTGAAAAGGTGGTAAAGACTATTGTAGTTGATTTGGCTGGAGAAATGAATGGGTTCTGACTTTTTAACCAATCATTAAGAACTGCTAAGTAAGCTTTTATGTCCTTGACGTAAGGATAAATAAGGGGACCTATGCTGTTGGAGTTGTCAGCAGAGGAAACTAGATGTAACTAGAGTGAGGTGTTGGCATTAATGAAATTTACAGTTCGAATATTATATGGTATAGGACCCCTCCTTGTAGGTAAGCCTGTTTGGCAGATTTGTATGCATATTTAGATCCTCTGATAACAACAAATTGTTGTCTACCTCTAAGGTATTCTCATAAAAACGTTACATGTACTCATTCAAGTCTAGTGCATTAATATTATGCAGTAGAACCTCATTGTTTACAGTGTCAGAAGCCTTTGAAAGATAAATGGCAACTGGCACTGTTCTGATAACTGGTTTCTTATTGTTTAGCCTGTTGTTGATTAAGGTTTTAATACTTTGTAAGGCAGTGGTGGTGAACCTGCCTGTGTAAAAAGCCATAATGTTGGTCTGCAATTTTAACAGCATCCTTCAGGTAAGGATGTATCATGCAGGTAGGATAAAGAAGTGAGACAGGGCAGTAGCTGGAACCCTAATTGTCAAGTTTCCCTGGTTTCAGTAATGAAATAATTTTACCAGTCCTCCATATGCTTGGTGTCTGGAAGTGATTTACTTGTCAATACTACAATGAAAACATTGTACAAAATCATTGCTGATTATGATTTGTTTAAACTTTTTTGGTGGAACCTCAGAGGAACCTTTTATCACATCCAGGATCTATGTTTTACCTACAAATCTTAGAATAGTCAATTGAGGTTATTGATCTTGTTATAGCTGTCATCTACTATACTTTTTTGCATGAATTTAGAATAACTAAGCTGGAAATGTGAGAATATTGTGATTGTTTTTGGGAAAAACTATGAAAATGTGGGTAAAAAAGTAATTTTCAAAAAAATCCACAAAAATGATCAGCTGTGATTTAATGAAAGTTATGTGCTGAACTGTCATACACACCCGGTCATAGAAATATAGGTCTTGTCATACGTAACTCAAAAAAACCTGTTTCCTATCCAGGACACCGGTGTGGTTTTGATCATATAATTGTACATTTTTATATTCGTAGAAAACTGGATATATAATACGATGCCAGACGTAATTTTTTTTGATTTGTGTGGATGAGCACTGGTTCTAATCCACCGGATATTAATCGGTATCGAATGAATAAGAGAAAATAATAAACATATTAGGTATCTTTCTGGATTGTCCTACATATATATTTTTAAATCATGGAAAGAAAACGAAGTAGCGGGTTTCTTCGTATTTTCACAGTGGCTTTTCTCCTATTTCTAGCCCCTACGGGGGACTCTAGCCCTGTGGGGCAGTCATTTACATTTACTTAACCTAACCTAATCTCTCAAAAGCTACTCTAAATATACGATGGAACCCACAACTTCATTTTCTTTCCATTACCCATATTTTTTACCCCCCCTCCCTCCAAGGGGACCACATACAGAATATACACCCCTTTAAATATGAGAGTGGTTTCTTTATCATTTTACGCTTCCTCAGACAAACTAGTGTTAACCTCATTTTTTAATAATTATTTTGGTGGATTTTTTCTGAAATTAAATAAAATATTTTTTAAATTACGCTGGCGCATTTTTTAAATTTATTTCCGCGGATTTTCGGAAATTAAAATTAAAATATTTTTCCCAGTATGGCTTGGAAAACGATTAATATCCGCTGGATTAGAACCGGTTTGGTCAGTCATACTGTAATAACAATTTTCCACGAATGCCAAATAAAAATCATAAAATAATTACCAGTCGGGTTTTCAAACCCTCGGGTCTGATATAACCGGTTTTAATTACATAATTTTTCATTTTAATATCCGCGGAAAGCTGTTTATTTATATTTAAAGATTTAAAG
>NC_137274.1:1255013-1320013 GCF_053477335.1 Acartia tonsa | reverse complement strand
CCTTTTATTTATTTTTTCAGGTACATTAGTCAACTGTTTCAATAACCTCTTGGGGCAAATAAATTGATCTATAACCCCAATGATATTTGACAAAATTACCCCTTTTTTCAGGTACATTAGTCAACTGTTGGAAAAAGATTCTGGCTTTCCCTCGCACCTAGTCGACGCGCTGCTCTCCATCAGAAGCCATGCGGAACAGGCATAGAGTACTCAAAGTTTTATGAATTGGTACTCAAAGTTTTTTAAAGTGGTAGGTACCCAAAGTTCTATAAACTAGTACCCAAGTTTTTATAAACTTGTACCCAAAATTGTTTTAACTAGTACCCAAAGTTTTATTAACTGGTACCCAAAATTTTATAAATTGGTACCCTAAGTACCCAAACTTCCCTAAAGTACCCAAAGTACACTTTATTAACCCCCCAAAAAAATGACAGGAAGACAGAGAGATGTGTCTTTAAACTTGAAACCGATTAATTTCCGTTGGATTAGAACTGGTTCTTAGTAATACTATCCGCATAATATCCGTGGAAAGCTGTCTATAATACGGAGCGATAAATAACTATAAAACTCAGGGATCTAAAGGGATAAGACAATGGCCGATAAATTAATGTACTTCCCCAATGAAGATACACAACTTTTTTCCATCTGTATATAACAATTAGTGGTTGAAACCTTTGGTCACTCAACTTAATGAACCAAACAATCAAAACTGATTAAAAGTCCTCTAAGTTGTTGAGCAAACGAATAAGAAAACGTTATCATAACTTGGGGACTAGTGTATTAAACAGTCCAATGTCCTCTCCCTTCTTAGATAGAAATACAGAGTTAAAAGCATCTAGACAGACAGACATACAGACATAGAAAATATATATCTATGCAACCCGTAAAACTTCTCCAAAATCTAAAAAATCCAAAGAAAAAAAGCAGGTATAGTCCCTTTCGTGACACTGCCTCTTAAGGGGCGTTTCATCATATTTATTTGGTAGCTTTTTTTTCAGTTTGGGTTAGGTTAAGTGATTGCTCTCAAGGGGCTAGAAATAGGAGAAAGGATACTGTGAAAATACGACGAACGCCCCTTAAGAGGCAATGTTACGAAAATTGACCCTTCACACCATGGTTCTTTGCTGTTATAATTACTAAATCAATAGAATTTTTAGGGTATACAGCATGACCCTCAAAAAAGTATTTTTAAGCATCTGCAGCCCTTATTTCTCAATGAATTATTAAACAAGGATGACAACATCCATAAGTAGCGAAGCACAAAAAATTGTGGATGGGAATACGTAGAAGTAGATTTAAAGTGTATTTATTAAAATCAAGAATAGATTTATTGGAGAAAATAAACACGAAACCTTGTTTTATTTTGTATGATGAAGACGGTTAAAGTAAATTACATACTAGATGCACATAACAATGGGGGAAAAAAATTTAAACTGTTAATTCAAAAAAGTTTTAAAATTGGACCAAAAATACCAAAGATATGGGGAAATATGTCAAACATATAAAAATAACCAAAAACCTGCTAAAAGGCAGTTTGGCCGCCATTGTTTCTTTTCTTAAAACACCAGAAATTTAATGTTAATATCTTTAACTGAAAAATTTTTGAAAATTGGACTATAAACATCAAAGATGTGGGTAAAAATGTGATAAATACAAAAATAGCCAAAAACCTGCAAAAAGGCAGTCTGACAGTCATTGTTGTTTTCTTCAAATTTAATTTTGATATCTTTAACTGAAAAAATTTCGAAAATCGGACCATAAACACTAAAGATATGGGGAAAAATGTGAAAAATATAAAAATAGCCAAAAACCTGCAAAAAGGCAGTCTGACCGTCATTGTTGTTTTCTTCAAATGACGGGAAATTTAATTTTGATATCTTTAACTGAAAAAATTTTGAAAATCGGACCATAAACACCAAAGATATGGGGAAAATTTGGAAAATATAAAAAATAGCCTAAAACCTGCTAAAAAGCAGTCCGACCGCCATTGATGTTTTATAGTTAATTGTGCTCCATAATGATGGGAATGTTGTCAAAAAATTTCAGCTCTCTATCTTTTATAGGAGCCGAGAAAATCACGTTTCCCCCAATTCATTAAGGGGGGGGGAAGTTTGTACAGTTATAGGAAATGAAATTCAGTACCAAATTTTGCCCTGGCCGTTTGGGCTTGTTTTTATAGTTATCAACCTAATTCTTTTTGTAAGCGCTCTTATAAGATTGGATCTACCTGTAAAACTTTAAAAATTGAATTTTGGGACTTTCCCTTAAAGGGGCTAGTGGAGCAAAAGACCCCCAAACACTAAAATTTTAAGTTCTGAGTCTATTTTCTGAGATATTGAGACGATTTTTTTTAATGAAAACACTTTTTAACAAAACCGAACTAAGTAGCCATTACAAATTTCATTTTGGGACTTTCCCTTAAAGGGGCTAGTGGAGCAAAAGACCCCCTAACACTAAAATTTTAAGTTCTGAGCCTATTTTCAGAGATATTGAGACGATTTTTGTTATTGAAAACACTTTTTAACAAAACCGAACTAAGTAGCCAATACAAATTTCATTTTGGGACTTTCCTTCTAGGGGCTAGTGGAGCAAAAGGCCCCCCAAACACTAAAATTTTAAGTTCTGAGCCTATTTTTAGAGATATTGAGATGATTTTTTAAAATGAAAATATTTTTAACAAAACCGAACTAAGTAGCCATTACAAATTTCATTTTGGGACTTTCCCTTAAAGGGGCTAGTGGAGCAAAAGACCCCCTAACACTAAAATTTTAAGTTCTGAGCCTATTTTCAGAGATATTGAGACGATTTTTTTATTGAAAACACTTTTTAACAAAACCGAACTAAATAGCCAATACAAATTTCATTTTGGGACTTTCCTTCTAGGGGCTAGTGGAGCAAAAGGCCCCCAAAACACTAAAATTTTAAGTTCTGAGCCTATTTTCAGAGATATTGAGACGATTTTTTTAATGCAAACTTTTTTTACAAAACCGAACTAAGTAGCCATTACAAATTTCATTTTGGGACTTTCCCTTAAAGGGGCTAGTGGAGCAAAAGACCCCCCAAACACTAAAATTTTAAATTCTGAGCCTATTTTCAGAGATATTGAGACGATTTTTTTTAATGAAAACACTTTTTAACAAAACCGAACTAAGTAGCCAATACAAATTTCATTTTGGGACTTTCCTTCTAGGGGCTAGTGGAGCAAAAGGCCCCTCAAACACTAAAATTTTAAGTTCTGAGCCTATTTTTAGAGATATTGAGATGATTTTTAAAATGAAAATATTTTTAACAAAACCGAACTAAGTAGCCATTACAAATTTCATTTTGGGACTTTCCCTTAAAGGGGCTAGTTGAGCAAAAGACCCCCAAACACTAAAATTTTAAGTTCTGAGCCTATTTTCAGAGATATTGAGATGATATTTTAATATGAAAATATTTTTAACCAAACCGAAATAAGTAGCCATTAAAAATTTCATTTTGGGACTTTCCTTCTAGGGGCTAGTTGAGCAAAAGACCCCCAAACACTAAAATTTTAAGTTCTGAGCCTATTTTCAGAGATATTGAGACGATTTTTTTAATGAAAACATTTATAACAAAACCGAACTAAGTAGCCAATACAAATTTCATTTTGGGACTTTCCTTCTATGGGCTAGTGGAGCAAAAGGCCCCCCAAACACTGATTTTTAAAGTTCTGAGCCTATTTTTAGAGATATTGAGACGATTTTTTTTAATAAAAGCATCTTTAACAAAACCGAACTAAGTTGCCATTACAAATTTTATTTTGGGACTTTCCTTCTAGGGAATAGTGAAGCAAAAGACCCCAAAACACTAAAATTTTAAGTTCTGAGTCTACTTTCAGAGATATTGAGATGATTTTTTTAATGAAAACATTTTTAACAAAACCGAACTAAGTAGCCAATACAAATTTCATTTTGGAACTTTCCTTCCAGGGGCTAGTGGAGCAAAAGACCCCCAAACACTAAAATTTTATCTTCTGATTATTTATTTCAGTTATTTGAAAAAAATTTTCATTAAAAAAATCATCTCAATATCTCTAAAAATAGGCTCAGAACTTAAAATGTTAGTGTTTGGGGGTCTTTTGCTCCACTAGTCCCTAGAAGGAAAGTCCCAAAATGAAATTTGTAATGGCTACTTAGTTTGGTTTTGTTAAAAATGTTTTCATTAAAAAAATCATCTCATATCTCTAAAAATAGGCTCAGAACTTAAAATTTCAGTGTTTGGGGGGCCTTTTGCTCCACTAGTCCCTAGAAGGAAAGTCCCAAAATAAAATCTGTAATGGTTCCTTAACGGTTTTGTTAAAAATGTTTTCATTAAAAAAATCATCTCATATCTCTAAAAATAGGCTCAGAACTTAAAATTTCAGTGTTTGGGGGGCCTTTTGCTCCACTAGTTCCTAGAAGGAAAGTCCCAAAATAAAATCTGTAATGGTTCCTAAATTCGGTTTTGTTAAAAATGTTTTCATTAAAAAAATCATCTCATATCTCAAAAAATAGGTTTAGAACTTAAAATTTTAGTGTTTGGGGGGTCTTTTGCTCAACTAGCCCCTAGAAGGAAAGTCCCAAAATGAAATTTGTAATGGTTCCTAAATTCGGTTTTGTTAAAAAAGTTTTCATAAAAAAAATCATCTCAATATCTCTGAAAATAGGCTCAGAACTTAAAATTTTAGTGTTTGGGGGGCCTTTTGCTCCACTAGCCCCTAGAAGGAAAGTCCCAAAATGAAATTTGTATTGGCTACTTAGTTCGGTTTTGTTAAAAAGTGTTTTCATTAAAAAAATCGTCTCAATATCTCTGAAAATAGGCTCAGAATTTAAAATTTTAGTGTTTGGGGGGTCTTTTGCTCCACTAGCCCCTTTAAGGGAAAGTCCCAAAATAAAATTTGTAATGTCTACTAAGTTTGGTTTTGTGAAAAAAGTTTTCATAAAAAAAATCATCTCAATATCTCTGAAAATAGGCTCAGAACTTAAAATTTTAGTGTTTGGGGGGCCTTTTGCTCCACTAGCCCCTAGAAGGAAAGTCCCAAAATGAAATTTGTATAGGCTACTTACTTCGGTTTGTTAAAAAGTGTTTTCATTAAAAAAATCGTCACAATATCCCTAAAAATAGGCTCAGAACTTAAAATTTTAGTGTTAGGGGGTCTTTTGCTCCACTAGCCTCTTTAAGGGAAAGTCCCAAAATTCAAGTTTTAAAGTTTTACAGGTAGATCCAATCATATAAGAGCGCTTACAAAAAGAATTAGGTTGATAACTATAAAAACAAGCCCAAACGGCCAGGGCAAAATTTGGTACTGAATTTCATTTCCTATAACTGTACAAACTTCCCCCCCCCTTACGGACGGACAGACGGACGGACGGACGGACAGACGGACGGACGGACATTGTGAATTATAGAGTAGCTTCGCTACTAAAAATGCATATGTCCTTGTTCTCCATAGTATTCCACGTAAGTAGATATAAAAATATTTTTTTTACCTCCATTAACACCGGAGATTTTTAGAGCTAAAGTTTTGAAAAAGTGACTGAGAAAAAGAATTTTTTTTTGTTTCTCTTATTTTTTGGATGGTTATATTATGTTTTTCTGGCAATTGAATAATGAGACATAAAGAAAAACAAGTTAACTAAATATTTCTTTTTTATTACACCTAAAAATATCAATTTTTAATGGCAAAAAATACTACTGAATGAATTGATTATTTGCAAATTTTAGGTTATTTATTAACCCTTATTTATAGAAAAGGATTAATTATGACAGTTGCTCCGCCTACTTTTCTGACATCTCAATTATTTAATAAGGGGTAAATTAAGCTTTTTAGACTAAAAAATCATTATGTTTTATTTTTATTTTCTTTATAACTTTTTTGTTATTAAAGTTAGGATTGTGAAACAAAAACAATTTTCCTGCTATATTCATAGAGATTTATTTGGTTTTTTAATCTTAAACAATTTTGCCTAATAAGTAAGTTTTTCAAAATATCATTAAACTAAAAAGACTCAAAAAATATGTGTAAAAAAATGCTTTTTACTTAAAAACTAAATTTTTTATTTCATTTTTGTATAAAGTTTCTGCTAGTAACAAAAATAAAAGGATTTCTAGCTTAATTTTGCTAAAAAGGTCGTATCATATTAAAAGTTACTTTTTCCTCAGTCACTTTATCAAAACTTTAGCACTAAAAATCTCCGGTGTTAATGGAGGTAAAAAAAATATTTTTTTATCTACTTACGTGGAATACTATAGAGAATAGGACATATGCATTTTTTAATAATTCATTGAGAAATAAGGGCTGCAGATGCTTAAAAATACTTTTTTGAGGGTCATGCTGTAGTTCCTTTCGTGACAACGCCTCTTAAGAGCGTTTCGTCGTTTTCTCCTTATTTCTAGCCCCTGCGGGGGGCTCTAACCCAGCGGGTTGCCTAACTTTGCTTAGCTTTAAATTTCCACAAATACTGATTGAGTTAAAAACTTTAAGGAAGGTCCAGGGTTGGTTTTAGGTTATTTTATTTTCAGATTTAAGTCTTAAGATGGTTTTAAGCTATTTATTTTCTTCCTTTCCTATCATTTTGAATACATAGCCCCTAGATGCTAGGGGTGCAGCCTTTAGTATACACAAAAATATCTACTTAAATAAACACAAAAATTTTGAGGGGAGATTTAATAGACTCGGAAAAAATTATATCCTTTACGACAAATAGCCTCAAATGTTAATAATGTTCATGGTCGCAGTGCTCGGCCTCATAGCAATAAAACCTAACCTAACTTAAAATATTGGAAACAGAAATTAAAAATTTTATAAAAAAAATCTGCCAACAAATTTTTGTAAAATCTACAAAATTCAAAATTGTTTACAAATACAATTTCGTGGATTTTTCAAAAAAAGAGGTTTGGTCATTCTTACAATTTATTATTTCTTTTTGCATTTCTTTATTTTTTTTTACCTTATATGGCTAGTGGGCTTCGGACGCGTAGCTAGGCAGGCCAGAGAGCCGAACGCTGCTGCCATGCTCATTATTAACAGTTGAGGCTATCTTCCTGAAGTAAATGTCCTAAAGCTATTTTATCCGAGAATATTTTGTCAAAAATACATTAGACGTAATCTGTATCTGCTCAATGACGTACTGGGGCTCCAAAGAGATGGGACAATGGCCGATAAGTTGATGTACATCCCCAATGATGATACACTAAATTACCACTTATGTAGATTAAAATTAGTGGTTTAAATGTTTGGACACTCAACTTAATAAAAGTCCCCAAGTTATCAAGCAAACAAATAAGAAAACGTAATTATAAAACTTCGGGGACTAGTGTAATAAACAGCCCATTGTCCCCTCCCTCCCTGGTATAAACTACTTACATGATAGTACATGAGAGTACCCAAAGAACAATAAAGTACCCAAAGTACACTAGAGTACCTAAAGTATACTAGAGTACCCAAAGTACACTAAAGTACCCAAAGTATACTAGAGTACCCAAAGTACACTAGAGTACCCAAAGTACACTAAAGTACCTAAAGTACACTAGAGTACCCAAAGTACAACTAAAGTACCCAAAGTTCCCTCCCTCCCTGTGTATGACGTACTCTATACTCTGCAGGACAAACAAAACTATCTCAGCCTACAAGCTTTCATAACTGCACAGGTAACATATTTCCAGATAATATCCGCTGGATTAGAACCGGTTCTCAGCCATTGTATCCGCATAATATCCGCGGAAAGCTGTCTATAATACGGAGCGATAAATTAGGAATCTAAAGGGATAAGACAATGGTAGATAAATTGATGTACATCACCTATGATGATACACAAAATTACCTCTTCTGTAGATTACATTTATTGGTTGAAACGTATGGAGGCTCAACTTTCTTAATCAACCAATCAAAATTCAATAAAAGTCCTCAAAGTTGTTACCGTAACGAATAAGAAAACTTTGATATAAACTTTGGGGACAAGTATAATAAACAGACCAATGTTCCCTCCCTCCCATTCAATGGACAACCAACACTTTGACTGAAATTTTTTCTTGTTATTTTGAAAAATACTAGGTAGAATTTGTCTATTTCAAATGGCAGCTGAGAAAATCACATTTTCCCTTGCGTTATGGATTGGCATATTTCTAGCTTCAAGCCTTGCGGGGCTTAATCCTGCGAAGCCCTAATCCTGTGCGGATACCCTGTATCCAATATAACCTAACCAAGCCAAGCCTAAGTTCACATTAATACCTACCCGAAAAAAACTACTATATTAATATTTTTAACTATCGGTTCCGCCCCTAGAGGCGTATGGGGGGGGATTTTTTTCTAGGGGCGATTTCTCTTGGGAGGGTGGTGGTAACCTCCCCTAAAATAGTTTTAAACCTTCCTAGGACCTATGAGAAGCTTCCCTGTAAAGGAAAACCATAAGTTGGATCAGCAGTTAGCGAGATCCTTCATTACAGACAAACAAACAGATAGACATTCTGTTACTTTAGTTTAAGAAATAATTGCTCGACTTAGCACTTAGAGGTTAACCACCTTTTTAAAAGCGAAGCTTTTCTATAATTAGGGTCGGTCAGTCCGTAACGGTCAGCTCTTTTCGTTAAGTTAGGCATGTTAGAGTTGTCCTATCGATTTCAAACTTTTGTTTTGTTTAGGAATCCAAACGACAAGACAACAAGGATGAAACAGACCTTCGGGATCAGCTAGAATTAGATCTTTCTTCAAAGGTAAAGCTTTCCTTATAAAAAAGTAACAGGTTGTATGTGTGTAAATGGACCTAGATCTTTCTTCAAAGCAGGGTTTCGGATCCGGATCCGCAAGGATCCGCATATTTTTGAGTCCAAGGATCCGGATCCGCAAAAAAATGCGGATCCAGATCCGGATCCTTGGACTCAAAAAAATGCGGAAAAAATGGAAAAATCTACCTAAATTTATATACAATCTCAGACATTCTCTTGATGAGAGCCAATCTTTAAGGTTTAGGGTCAGACTTGAAAATTAAAAGTATTTTTGACTTCGAATTAAAGAATAAATATTTTTGAAAGGTTTGGTGATTTTATTTTTATTGTCAAGGATCCGGATCCGCAAAAAATCAATGCGGATCCAAAACCCTGCTGAGTTCAAAGGTAAAGCTTAGGTACCTAATAAAAAAGTAAGTTGATGTATGTTTGTTGTGTGTTTGTGTGTGTGTGTGTAAATGGGCATAAATCCTTCACCAAAGGTAAAGCTTTCCTTTTAAAAAATTAACAGGATGTGTGTGTGTGTATGTGTATGTGTGTGTGTTTGTTTGTGTATGTGTGTGTCTGTGTCTGTGTGTAGATGTGTGAATATATTATTATATGTGTGTGTGTGTGTGTTTGTAAATGGACCTAAATATTTTGATTTTTGACAAAGGTAAAGCTGTCGTCCGTTTAAAAAAGTAACACGATGTATCTTTGCGTGTCTGTGTGTTTGTGTGTGTGTCTGTGTGTGTGAGTGTGTGTATGTGTGTGAGTGTTTGTAAATAGACCTACATATTTCGACAAATGTAAAACTTTCATCCTTTTAGAAAAGTAACAGGATGTCTTTTTTTGTTTGTGTGTACTGTGTAATTGTATGTATGATGACAACAAGCGAAATAAATCTAAAATAGTATTTTGGGGACAGATAATTAAGGTTGCCCCCTAAAACCAAGAAAAAATCAGCCGAGAAAAAAATTTCTGTTCCTTTTAAAAACGAGAAAAGTACCAATATTATAAGGCTAAACCGTTAATCTATAATACAAAGTAGAACGATGTCTCTCTGTTTGTACCGAGAGATCTCGCTAACCGCTGAACCGATATGGTTCTCCATTACAGTGTAGCTTCTCATAGGTCCTGGGAAGGTTTATAGCTATTTTGTGGAAGGTTACCTCCACCATACCAACAGAAAACGCTATAAATCCAAAAAAATATTATGCGCCACAAATATTAACAGTTGATCTTAACAAAGATTGAAAAGAAAACATTTGATGTGCCCCTAGAGGCCTCTAGGTGGCGTAGCTGCTAGTGATGAATAAATCAATAATTTTATTTTCAGGAGCCTAAAACTGCCCAGTCCTTTCTTCAAGACGAGAAAGAGGTAATAATAACTGATACTTATATAAGATAAAAAATCTTTTCAGCCAAAAAAATCAGCTAAGTATTTATCTGACAGCTTAGTAACTTCACAGGGGTGTATATATTCTGCACAACAAAACTGGGTTAAATCTTATAATTTTTCATTTTAAAATCCGCGAAAAGCTGTTTATGTTACGATTTAGGCGAATGCAGCCGCGGTGCATTAAAAACTGGATATAATACGATAGGATACATGATTTTTCAGTATGGCCTAGAACCGTTTCTAATCCAGCGGATATTAATCGGTTTCGAAGCCATACTGGAAATATATTTCTCCTTGTATGTGTTTTTTTATTGTCGTATAGTATTATAGACAGCTCTCCGCGGATATAATGCGGATAGCATGCTTAGAACCGGTTCTAATCCAGCGGAAATATCATTTTAGGCCGCTGCAGCCACGGTGCAGCCAGTGGGATCTGGTGATGATCTGTTCCTGTTGGAGGTAAGTCAATCCGTCTGTCTGTCTGTCCATCTGTCTGTTTGTTTGTCAGTCTTTCTGTCTGTCTGTCTGTTCGTTTGTCTGTCTCTTTGTGTGTCTGTATATCTGGCTGTATGTCCGTCTGTGCGTTCGTCTATCTATCTGTTTGTCTGTCTTTTAGTCTGTTTGTATGTCTGTCCTTTATGTCCATCCATCTCTCAGTTTGTATGTCTGTTTGTCTGTCTTTATGTCCGTTTATTTGTCTCTGTGTGTCTGTATATCTGTTTGTCTGTCTGTTTGTCTGTCCATTTGTCTGTCTGTTTGTTTGTCTCTTTGTATGTCTGTATATCTGTTTGTCAGTCTGTGCGTTCGTCTCTCTGTCTTTCATTCTGTCCGTCCATCTGTCAGTTTGTATGTCTGTTTGTCTGTCTGTCTGTCTGTCTGTCTGTCTGTCTGTCTGTCTGTCTGTCTGTCTTTCTGCTTGTCTATCTCTTTGTCTGTCCGTCTGTCTGTCTGTCCGTAAGTCCCTCCCTCCATCTAAACTTAATAAGCAGAGAATTATTTTGTAAGTCTGAACAAAATTATAGATAAAAACGATTTGGTTTTAGAGATGCCTTATTTATAATACTGTACCTTGTTGTCCTAGGAATAATTATTCCAAAAATCAGATAAACAGGATAATTAAATTATACTATGGGTACAAAATTTATTGTCAAAAAAGTTAAAAAATGGACGTACCTACGGACGATTATAGAGTAGCTATTCTTCGTAAATCATACCTAACAGTTATAGGAATAATCATGCAAAGTTTAAAATACCTCGATAGGACAAATCTAACATGCCTAAATTAACAAACAAAAAAGCTATCTGTCTCGGACGGACGGACGTACGGACCGACCCTAATTATAGAAAAGCCTTGCTTTAAAAAAACACACCTGTTTATAAAGGACTGCACAGCTTTTATACATATAATATAATCCTTGTAATAAAGTAACAGGATGTTTGTCCGTCTGTCCCTTAAGATCTTGGTAACCACTGAATCGATCGGGTTGACCTTACCAGGGTAGCTTCTCATAGGTCCCGGAAAGGTATATAACTATTTTGGGGGAGACTTGAACGCAACATAGTATTTTTTTAATAAACGAACTAACGAAAAATTACACACTGTATTTTCAATTTATTTTGAAAAAGGGGGCTCTTAGATGGTAATTGCCCACGGGTCTAAAGGGATAAGACATTGGCTGATAAATTGATGTACATCCCCAACGATGATACACAAAATAACCCCTACTGTAGATTACTATTAGTTACTTAAACGTTTGGACACTCAACTTTATGAACTTTAAAAACTTTGGGGACTAGTGTAAGAAACAGCCCAATGTCCCATAATTTATTTTTATTTTTTATCAAATTCAAAGGGCTTTTATGGACGTTGTAATTCTTGTTTTTTAACATATGCTATTTAATATTTAACTATTAAGAGCGAAACTTTTCTATAATTAGGGTCGGTACGTCCGTCCGTAACGGATAGCTCTTACAGTTAATTAAATTTTGGCATGTTAGACTTGTCCTATCGATTTCAAACTTTGCAAGGTGATTCCTGTATTAGTTAGGTATGATTTAAAAGGCGTAGCAACTCCATAATCCATACAAGAATGTTCGTACGTCCATTTTAAACATGTTGATTTTTAACCATTTTAACAACAAATTTTTATGTGATATAATTATCCTATTTATCCAATTTTTGGAATACTGATTCCTAGAACAACAAAGTATGATGTTATAAGCGAAGCATCTCTGTAATAAAGGCCTAATAATGTTAGTGTGTGTATCCTGTATTTTTTAGTTTTGCTACAAATCGGCTTTCAATTTTGTTTAGACTTATACATTTATATTCTGCTTATTCAGTTCCGACACTATACAAGTGTTAATATTCGTTTGTTCTACCGTTTCAAAGCTTAGCTTTTATGGATGTTGTCATCCTTGATAAACCTATAGGTATGTTTGAAACACTTAATTTTTTATTAGTTAAATTTCTCTTTAGTTATATTGTGAATGCTAAAGGTTATGTATGAAATTTTCAGTGAAAATTCCTATAACATATTTAACATTGTTTTGTCCGTCTGTCTGTATGTCATGGGCTGTTTATTACACTAGTCCCCAAAGATTTATTATAACGTTTTCTTATTCGTTGGCTTAACAACTTTGTAGGCTTAATTTGTTAGTTCATTAGTTGATTGTCCAAACGTTTAATCCACTAATTGTAATCTACAAAAGGGGTTATTTTGTGTATCATCATTGAGTATGTACATCAATTTATCGATCATTGTCTAATCCCTTTAGATCCTTATCCTTTATCCGTTTGTTTTTTTGTGCTTTCTCGTAATTTGTATGTTCTCTAGGACCTCTAAAATGATGGTCTCCAAAAAGTTTGTGTGTGGGTTTGATTGAATGATCAACGAAATATCCGCCTGTATGCAGGAATCTAAAGGGATAAGACAATGGCCGATAAATTGATGTACATCCCTAATGATGATACACAAAATTTCCCCTTTATTAGTAGATGAAAATTTTGGACTCTCAACTTAATGAACCAACTTAACAAATTTCAATAAAAGTTCCCAAAGTTGTATCGTGAACGAATAAGAAAACGTTATTATAAAAACTTTGGGGACTAGTGTAATAAACATTACATTGGCTCAACAACTGTGAATAAATTTTGAAATCAAGAATGCTTGATATTTTTATTTTAGGGAGTAGATGGACAAATGCGCCAAGGAATCTCGGAAACGGCCAGAATTCAATCAGGAAAAAAAATACTTTACAAAATTTGATGCTTTCCCTCCCAATTGCCAATCGAGCACTGAAATCCCATTCCGTATTTTTGGTAAAAATAAAAAATAAAGGGAGGGATAGGTAGTAAGATATATAAGTTTTCCGGAATTTTAAAGTTAGGGGAAGATTTGAAATCTGCATCAAATTTTGAGGACTTTTTATAAAATTCGTTTTTTGTATAATTCTTTATCTAAAAGCGGAAATGCAATTTAAGTTAATTAATTTTGGCATCTGTGATTGGTGGATTTAAAAAATCTGCGCTCTGATTGGATGGCGTACATCATTCAACCAATTAGAGCGCAGGTAGTTTAAAATCCACCTATCCTATTGGTTAAAATAAATTAACTTAAAATGCATTTCCGCTTTTAGATAAAGAATTATACAAAAAACGAATTTTATAAAAAATCCTTAAAATTTGATGCAGATTTCAAATCTCCCCCTAACATTAAAATTCCGGAAAACTTATATATCTTAATAGGTAGTTTATTTTTCTTATGCCGCAATGGATATATGGAATACGTGGATATTGTGTGAGATTCTAGCATACCCTGATAAAATGCTTCTCCCAGCTGGCTAATATAACTTAACCCCCATTCCCTACCCTCTTTATGGAGGAACGTATTTATCATTATTTGGTAGTAAGGTAATGGCCCAAAATGGTTTAGACTTTCGACTTAACCCAAGAAATCATCCACAGATAGAGGGGACAACGGGCTGTTTATTTCACTAGTTCCCAAAGTTTTATAATAAAGTTTTGTTATTGGTTGGCTTAACAACTTTGGAGACTTCAGTCAATTTTGATTTGTTAGTTCCTCTAGTTGAGTGTTCAAACGTTTCAACCACTTACTTTCATCTATAGAAGGGATATCCGACATAATCTAAGAATTCACCCGGAGAGAGAGAGGGGACAATGGGCTGTTAATTTCACTAGTTTCCAAAGTTTTATAATAACTTTTTCTTATTCGATAATTTGGGGACTTGTACTAAATTGTGATTGGATTAAGTAAAGTGGTCAAACATTTCAACATTTTAAATCTACAGAAGGGGTAATTTTGTGCATCATCATTGGGAATGTACATATATCAATTTATCGGCCATTGTCTTATCCCTGATTCATCCGTCTTTAATAAAAAGTATTTCTTTCTTCAGATGAGAATTCCCCGTCCTCTATATCCTACAGGAAATTTAATGTTAAAATTAACAAAGGGGGAGAAAGGTTGTGCTAAAATTCCGTAAAGGTGTGAGTTTTAAGGCATAAAAATAAGGCATAGGTAGTTTAATTAAACGCATATTTAAGAACAGTTAGACTTAATAATCGCTTTCGGCTGGAAGCTTACTCACAATTTTATGGAATTTTAGCACAAACTACCTCCTCCTTTTGTGAGATTAAGGATAAGGACAAACGGTTAGTTGCATGAACTGTATTCTATGAGTTTAAATTAATAAAAGAGATAGTCTGGATAAGCCATAGGGGACCTCTAGGTGTTATTTTTTATGTGTATTTCTGAACCAAAACTTGCTACTGAAGTGCATGATTATGTGGCCAAAAGTCCTACAGACAATCAACCCTTTGATTGCACGACCTTTCTCTGAGAAGTCCTTACTGTGTATGTTAATGAGTTGCTCCTGTTTATGGACCAAGGCATTCCTACTATTATAACTATTCTTGTCTTGCAGTAGTAATCATTTTTTAGTTTTTAATTATGACGCGGTGTCGGTTTGAGATTCGATCTTATCACCTTCCCAACAGTGCGCGGATTATTAAAAGGATAAGACAATGGCTGATAAATTGATGTAACTCCCAAATAATGGTAAACAAAATTAAACCTTTTGTAGATTAAAATTGGTGGTTGAAACTTAATAAACCAACCAATCAAAATTCAGTAAAAGTCCCCAAAGTTGTTAAGCCAACATCTAAAACTTTGGAGACTAGTATAATAAACAGAACATTGTCCCCTCTCTATGTGCGTAATTATTATCCCATCCTTAAACATTAACATTAACCCCCCCCCCCCCCCTCTAGTGATGATGGTGAAGGGGAGCAAAGTGATGGGGACGAGGGTATACACCTCCCAAGAAAGCATAGACAAAATAAGGCAAAGGTGGATTTTCAAATTTTTCGCAAAGAATTGCTTAATCGTCTATGTTTAAATCAATCAATCAAACTCATGTAGCAACTATGTCCTAAAAATTTATTTCATAATCATTAGAATAAATGGCACTAAATGACCATCGGAGCATAACTGACAGACTTACCAAATAAAACTAGCCCTCTATCTAGAATAGCAGCTAGGTAAATCAATTTTTTTATAAATCAAATTGTAAATGGCTATCAGTATCAGAGCATTTTTAAGTAACTGGCCGACCTACAGTCCAAATCATATAAGTTTTCTAATACAATGTTACTGAAAATCCATTGTCGATACCAGAAGATTATCATATTTCATATTTAGATTAATATTATTTTTGTACAATCGTCTATATTCAGCAATGCTTATATTGCCATGTACAGTGTTTAGAATGATACGCGGCATACAGTACATATGTTATTGATTGATTTCCATGAATTTTGACAAATTTTCTGTTTGAAAATCCATCTGTGGTAGCAGGAGGTTGATATTGCCTGCTCCTTGCCAGTCAGAATACCTCTTCCAGAACAGATACAGAGACACAGGTATTAAATTATTTACAGTATGGCTTCAAAACCGCTCAATATCTGCTGGATTAGAACCGGTTCTTAGCCATACTGAAAAATCATGTATAGCATCATAATACAGATTTTGCCATGAATATTAAAATAAAAATTATAGAATTAATACCAGTTTTGTCTTTCGGCCCCTCAGTGCTATCAAAGCTGGATTAATTTTATAATTTTTCATTTTAATATCCGCGGAAAGCTGTCTATAATACAATGCGATGAATAACTATTCCATCTATAGTATTATTTTCTCATGCGTGCGTAGTAATATTTTTCTACGATTATTATTATTTTCCCACGATTAATTGTATTTTCTCAGTATAGAATTATTTTCCCTATGCATAGAATTATTTTCCCACAGTTATTATTATTTTCTCACGGTTATAATCCTAGGGGTGAAGTAGACGGTAGAGGATTAGAGGAAGATGGAGAAAATGTTTCCAATATTGCAGCTTCCATACAGGTACCCAATATTACACTGGTACCCAAAGTTTTATAATATCTTATTGGTTGGCAAATAAACTTTGGGTACTCTAATTGAAATTTCATCGGTTAGTCTAATCCTTACAATTAATGATTTAATCTACAGAAGGGGTAATTTTGTGTATCATCATTGGGGATGTAAATCATTTATCGGCCATTGTCTTATCCCTTTAGATCCCTGAGTTTTATAGTTATTCATCTGTCCGTATTATAGACAGATTTTCGCGGATATTATCCGGATGCAATGGCTGATAACCGGTTCTATTTGTAGGCCATGGCTAGAAGCGTGGCTACTTCATCAATGTTCGGAGATCCCATGTTCGACGTACCAAGACCACGTGTCAACACTCTGTCCAAAATTTAAAGCGGCAAAAATGCGCAAAGAAGATTTTAAAAAACGCGCGAATGGATTTTAAAAAAATTTCAGGGCATTTGTATTTAATGCGAATTATATAAGAAATCTTCCATTTTTTATATGAAAATTTTTTTAAAATGTGAATAGCTACATTATAATATACGTTTTTCCAGTATGGCTTCAAAACCAATTAATATCAACCGGATTAGAACCGGTTTTGTGCCAAACTGAAAAATCATGTATAGCATCGAATTATAGACAATTTTAAACAAAAGATAAGATAAAAATCATGAAATTTGTCAGCCCAGGCTTTCAGCCCTTTGGGGTAACAAAACTGGTTTCAATCTAAAAATTTGTCATTATAATATCCGCGGAAAGCTGTCTATAATACGATGCGATAAATAACTATTTTGTAATTTACTATGAAGCAAGATCTATATGTTTGATTATGAATATAAAGAAAGGTATATTTACATATTTATTTATATTTTAAGGGGGGGGGGCGGTTGTGACACTTTTTTAACCCAAAACTAAATGTCAAAGTAACTCAACTTAAGCAAAGAGTTACAGCACTAAAAAGGGAAAAGTAGGTTGCGGGTAAAATCCGTAAAGGTGTGTGTTTTAAGGCTTAGAAATAGTAGTAGAACGATAATATTCACTAAATATGTGTATTCCTTATTGAAAAGAACTATAGACAAAATTTTTTTAAAAAAATTTGCATAATTTTATATTGTTCTACTACTGTTTTTAACTTAAAACACACAACCTTTACGGATTTTACCCGCAACCATCTTTTTTCCTTTGTCACAGCAGTCGCTTTAAAGAGGAACAATGTGGAACTGTTAAGTAACGGAGGCTAAATCGCCCCTATCGCCGAAAACCGCTATCTCCCGCCAAAATTAATTGGCCTTTCTCGCCAAATTAGACAATTGTAAACCATCTGAGACAACTTATTTTCCTTTTATTTTCATTTATTTTCAAAATTGTTTGAACTGCAGGAAAAGACAAAACAATTACGGCGGACATCGACAGTTTTTGGCGATAGCGGCGGTTCCGCCGCCGTTTCCCCACAGTTCTACATTGCATCTCTTTAAAGCAACTGGCATGCCAAATTTCAGTGCTGTAACTCTTTTATATTAGTTGAGTTTTAGTTTTGGTTTCATAAAGTGTCACATCCGCCCTTTTTTTCTTATATTTTGATTCTAAATTTGATTTTTAAAAGCGAAGCTTTTCTATAATTAGGGTCGGTCCGTCCGTACGTCCGTCCGTAACGGATAGCTTTTTTCGTTAATTTAGGCATGTTAGAATTGTCGTATCGATTTCAAATTTTGCATGGTGATTCCTTTAGTAGTTAGGAACGATTTAGAAAGCGTAGCAACTCTATAATCATTACCAAAATGTCCGTACGTCCATTTTAAACATGTTGATTTTTTTACTTTTTTAAATAGCTTTTTTCGTTAATTTAGGCATGTTAGAATTGTCCTATCGATTTCAAATTTTGCATGGTGATTCCTGTAATAGTTAGGTACGATTTAGAAAGCGTAGCAACTCTATAATCATTACCAGAATGTCCGTACGTCCATTTTAAACATGTTGATTTTTTTACATTTTTAACAACAAATTTGTATGTGACCTAATTTTCCGATTGGTCTGATTTTTGGTATACTGATTCCTGGGACAACAAAGTACAATATTATAAGCGAAGCAACTCTATAATCAAGTCCTAAAAATGTAAGTATGTCCATAGACATTATCCTGTATCAAGCAGTTTTTCAACAAATTTACTTACAATTTTGCTTTAACTCTTATACATTCGCATTCTGATTATTCAGATCTGACACTATACAAGTGATAATGTACCGTTTGTCCTACCGTTTCAGAGCTTCGCTTTTATGGATGTTGTCATCCTTGTTAAGTTAGATTTACTAGTTATTGTACATTTATACATTAAAAAGGGATACTTTTTCATTAACAGGATTTTCATGTTATGACTCAAACTGTGTACGTCATAACGTAAAAATGGCTTTAAAAATTTTTCGCAATTTTGGTTACCCCCTAAAACAGTGGTCTTCAAATTAAATAGTTTGTGTGTTTATTTTCTAGTATGGCTTCGAAACCGTTTACTATCCGGTGGATTAGAACTGGTTCTAAGCCACACTGAAAAATCATGTATAGCATCTCATTACAGACAATTTTCCATGAATATTAAAATAAAAATCATATTATATTAAAAACAGACTTGTTAGCCTGGGCCTTCGGCCACACGGGGCTAACAAAATAGGTTTTAGTCTTCAAATATTTTATTTTAATATCCACGGAAAGCTGTCGATATTAATACGATGTGATAAATAACTATTTTATAGTTTGGCTTACCTTAGCTGATTTTCATCAGATTTTTTTGTAATGAAAATTCAAATTAAAACAAGGATGACAACATCCATAAAAGCTCTGAATCGGTAGGACAAACGGACATTCACACTTGAATAGTGTCATAACTAAATAATCAGAATATAAATATATAGGGTTGCTTCGCTTAAAATATTGTTCTTTATTGTCCCAAAAATCAGTATACAAAAAATCAGATCAATCGGATATTTAGAACACATAAAAATTTGTTGGTTAAAAGTTAAAAATTAACATGTTTAAAATGGACGTACGGACATTCTGGTACCGATTATGGAATTGCTACGCTTTCTAAATCGTACCTAACTACTACAGGAATCACCATGTAAAGTTTGAAATCTATAGGACAATTCTAACATGCCTAAATCAACGAAAAAAGCTATCCGTTCCGGACGGGCGGACCTACCCTAATTATAGAAAAGCTTCGCTTTTAGAAATCTTCTAGGTGAAAAATCCTCGAAAGAAAATATGAAAAATAATATTGATATTCTTAGTGTAAAAATGTATATTATTGTATTTTATAAATTTATACATAAAAAATGTTTGATTAAGTTAAAAATATGAAAGAAGGTTTTTTTTTATGAAAAATTAGCTGTCTTGGAGGGAGGGGACATTGGGCTGTAAATTACACTAGTACCCAAAGTTTTTACATCAATTTATCTTATTAGTTGGCTTAAAAACTTTGGGTACTTTTATTGGATTGCGCTTGTTTGTTGTCAAATTTCAATCAATAATTTTAATTTACATAATAAAGGAGTAATTTTGTTTCTTATCACAGGGAATGTACATCAATTTCTCGTATTCATTCGAATCCGGTGGATAGGAACCGGTTCTCATCCATACGAAAAAACTATGTCTAGCATCGTATTATATCCAGCTTTCAACGAATATAAAAATGTACAATCATAAAATTAAAACCAGTTTTTTAGCCCCAAGGTGCCGAAGGCACGGGATAAAAAATATTATATATCAGCGGAAAGCTGTTTATACTACGATGCGAGAAATAACTATTTTCAGCCATTGTCTTATCCCTTCAGATTTGTGGTCTATAGCAGGGGATTAGCAGTTTATAAAACTTTGGGTACAATGTTATAAAACTTTGGGTACCATTTTATAAAACTTTGGGTACCAGTTTATAAAACTTTGGGTACCAGTTTATAAAACTTTGGGTACCAGTTTATGAATCTTATCCCTTTCTTCATATTTCTAACTTAATCTTTGTAATTCATGCAGAAAACAAAATTTCCAGTATGGCTTCGAAACAGTTTAATATCCGCTGGACTAGAACCGGTTCTCAGCCATACGGAAAAAATCATGTCAAGCATCGTGTTACAGACAATTTTTTTATGAGTATTAAAATGAAAATTATACAACAAAACCAGTTTTCATTTTAATATCCACGGAAAGCTGTCTATGAAACGATGCGATAAATTCCTATTAAAGACTTTGATTTATATAATTATTTTATTATTATGTCAATACATATATTGTTACATGTAAAAAATGTCTATTCTAGATATATTTGGGTATAGTCTCTTTTGTGGCAACGCCTCTAAAGGGGCGTTTAGTCGTATTTTCATAGTAGCTTTCCTCCTACTTCTAGCCCCGGTGGGGGGCTCTAGCTCTGCGGGGCCAAATGCCTAACACTGCGGGGCAATCACCTAACCCAATACAACCTAAATTAACCTATCAAAAGCAATTTTGAAAATATAACGAATCGCCCCTTAAGAGGCGTTGCCACAAAAGGGACTATACCCGATATATTTATCTAAGGAGTGAAAGAATCCCCTTAACCGTGAAAATACCTTACCCCCCCCCCCTTAGATTTGAGAGGTGTTAATCTAATTATTTTTTTGAATTTTGAAGGGGGTAAATATGTAATATGTGAACTTATTTAATTCCTAAAAATTTTCGTCGCCTGTCTTGAAAAGAAGTTGAGAAAATTAGGAAAATGAAAAAATCTAGTAATCGATCTAGCACCTCAATTAAAAGACAGATGAAAAAAAACAATGTATTAGATGAGCATATGTCATAGGAATCTTCACTAAAAATTTCAGCTGTCTATCTTGAATGAGAACCGAGAAAATCACATTACCCCCATAACGTTATGGACAGATGGACGGACAGACAAAGTGAATTATAGAGCAGCTTTGCTCCTAAAAGGTGGCAGGGGGGGTGGGTTAGGGGTATTTTCAAAATGGCGGCCGGATAGATCTTACTCCTAATATTTCTACTAGGGATGGGCCGGATATATGGCCATTTTCAATATCCGGCCGGATACCGGATACCTATTGAAATTATCTTGATACCGGATATCCGGCTGATTTCTAATGCCGGATATCCGGCCCAACCCAATATTTCTACACACCTGTTATTATTATTATTATTGTTGTACATTTATACCAGTTCATTTATATATTATCCAGGGAGGGAGGGGACATTGGACTCTATTTAAACAAAATTGGTACCCAAAGTTTTATAAACTCTGTTATTGGTTTAAAGACTTTGGATACCTACTGTTGGTAAAATTCTGATTTGATTTATGTTCTAACTTGTCAGCCAATAATTTTGATGAAGAAATTTGTTTATCATCATTGGGAATATTGTACATTAATTTGTCGTTCATTGTCCTATCCCTTAAGATCCCTGTTGTATATTCCAGATACTATGTTGGAGGCCTACAAGGATTTGATTGGCAACTTTGCCACAGGCTGCACAATAGGTAGGTAATTTCGCGCCAAAATTTTGCCGCGAATGTTTTGGCGCCAAAAAAGAAAACAATGATGACAACATGCATAAATAGCAGAGCTCCAAAGACTAAGACGGTGGAACTAACGGACATTTAACACTTCAAAAGGTTATTTGGAGGCCCACAAATGAAATTCGCGCCAAAACTTGCTCACCAACGATGACGACATGTATCACAATAGGTAATCAAATGAAATATGTCTGTCCGTCTGTCTGTCTGTCTGTCTGTCGGTCTGTCTGTATGTTCCTCCATCTGTCTCAGCACTTTACGAAAAGATGGGTATATTGACAATTACAGGAATCTTCACGAGTAAAAGAAATTTGCGCCATAAAGCAAGTTTTTTTGTCAAACATGGATGACAACATCCATAAAAAAGCGAAGCTCTTAAAACAGTAGGACAAAATTGTATATTTTATTATGTTTATTTGTAATTTCATTATTTTAAAAATCCTCTAAACCTTAATGAAAAAATCTATGAATGTTAATATTATTGTCAGTATTAAAAGATAATTGTAACTGAAGATTGCTTAATGCATGAAACGTGATGTTTTACAAATAATCTTTTCTTATTCATTCTATGTGGACTCTAAAAAAATGTATATGGCTATATTGTAAAATGGTTCCAATTGCTTAATTACAGGATATTGTTTTGCTTTGCTTATAAAATTGTACCTTGTTAATCTAAGAATCTTTATTCCAAATATCAGATAAGATAATTATATCATACAAAAGGATGTTAAGAAAGTTTTTTAAAAATTAGCATGTTTGAAATAGACAAACAGACTTTTTGACAAAGATTAGACACATATTATATACAGACAGACAGATATCCTGTTACTTTAGAATACAAAATTTTTCGGGAATAGTCCTTTTCGTGGCAAGGGCTCTTAAGGAGCGTTTCGTCGTATTTCCACAGGTTAAGTTGGGTCAGGTAATTGCCCCGCAGGATTAGAGCCCCCCCGCAGGGGCTAGAAGTAGGGGAAAAGCTACTGTGAGAATACGATGAAACGCCCCTTAAGAGGCGTTGCTACGAAAGGGACTGGACCCCAAAATTTTTCTAATTTTTAATTTTTCTTTTTCAGTTATGTTTTTATCTGGCCTGGAAATGTGTGCAAAATTTTATAAAAACAAGGTAAGTTTAATTTTTAATGTCTTCATTATGATGTGGTTTTAGGCTTCTACTAGGGTTGGACCGGATACTTTTTTGGCCGGATATCTGGCCAACGTTCGATATCCGGCTAATTACCGGATATCCGACGTATATTAAAAATGTCCGGAAATCCGGCCCAACCCTAGATTCGACCCGCTTACTTCAATGCCATATTTCCCAGAGAGAGAGAAAGAGAGAGGGGACAATGGGCTGTTTGTTTATTACTCTAGTTCCCAAAGTTTCATAATAACGTTTTCAAATTCCTTTAGTGAATTTTGATTGGTTGATTCGTTAGGTTGAGTGTTTAAACAATTTTACCACTATTTTTAATGTACAGAAGGGGTAAATTTGTGTATCATCATAGGGGATGTATATCAATTTATCGGCCATTGTCTTATCCCTTTAAGAGCCCTGCCTATTTCCTAATAACTTTAATTGAAACTTTGGGGTCTAATTTTTCTACAGCAAAACTATTTTCAAGTATTGCTTCGACACGGTCTAATATTTCGTTGAATAAGAATCGGTTTTGAGCCAGAGGGGCCGAAGGCCTGGGATAACAAAACCTGTATTAATCTTTATTTTATTATTTGTAGAGCATTGTCTGTAAAAGAATGCTATACACGATATTTAGTATGGCTAAGAACTGGTTATAATCCAGCGGATATCGATCGGTTTGGAAGCCATACTGGAATATTTGTTTGTAGACATTTTGTTGGGGTTGTTATGGCTCCGAAACCGATTAATATCCGCTGGATTAGAACTGGTTCTCAGCCATGCTGAAAAATCATAAATATCATCGTAATACGAATAAAAAGATGAAAATCACAATAATCATAGTTTTGTCCGTCTGGGCCTTCGGCTGCTCGGGTCAAATAATCCTATAATATTTCAATGTAATATCCGCGGAAACCTGTCTATAATACTATAATGCGAAAAATAACTATTTTAAACTACTGGAGTAATGACTTTTTTTACGGCTGCGAAACCGATTAATATCCGCTGGATTAGAACTGGTTCTCTGCCATACTGAAAAATCATGTATATCATCGTAATACAGACAATTTTCTACAAATGAAAAGATAAAATCATAAAATTAATACAAGTTTTGTTAGCTCAAGCCTTCGGCCACTCGGGCTAACAAAACTGGTTTTAATCTTGTAATATTTCATTGTAATGTCCGCGGAAAGTTGTCTATAATACGATGCTATAAATAACCAGAGAGATAGAAGGGACAATGGGCTGTTTATTACCCTAGTCCCCAAAGTTTTATAATAACGTTTTCATATTCATTGGCCTGATAACTTTGGGGACTTTAGTGAATTTTGGTTAGTTGATTCATTAATTTGATTGTTTAGGTAAACGTTTCAACAACCACTATTTGTAATATACAAAAGGGGTAATTTTGTGTATAATTATTAGGGATTTAAATATATTTATTGGCCATTGTCTTATCCCTGTGGATCCCTGATAAATAACTATTATAGACGACGGGAGATATGTCACCTCTGAGTTTTCTAGTTGGAGTAGTTATGTCTTTTGTATGGCTTCGAAACCGATTAATATCCGCTGGATTAGAACCGGTTGTCTGGCATATTGAAAAATCATGTATAGCATCGTATTACAGAGACTTTTCCACGAATACTAAGTTAAAAATCATAAAATTAATACCAGTTTTGTTAGCCCTGGCCTTCGGCTGCTCGGGTCTAATAATCCTATAATATTTCATTGTAATATCCGCGGAAAGCTGTCTATAATACGAATATCGTAGACGACTGGAGATATGTCACCTCTGAGTTTTCTAGTTGGAGTAGTTATGACTTTTGTTTGGTTCACCTATGGAAAATTTAAAGGTAAAATCATATTTTTTAAAGTAACAGGATGTCTGTCTGTCTGCACCGAAGGAAGAAATGAGTTTTTTTCTTTAAAACTTTTTTTAAAGTCTGTCTGTCTGTCGGTTAGTCTGTCAGTCTGTCTGTATGTCTGTCTGTCCGTCTGTCTGTCTATCTGTCTGTCTGTCTGTCTGTCCGTATGTCTGTCTGTCCGTATGTTTGTCTGTCTGTCTGTCCGTCTATCTGTCTGTCTGTCTGTCCGTATGTCTGTCTGCCCGTATGTCTGTCTGTCTGTCTGTCTGTCTGTCTGTCTGTCCGTCTGTCTGTCTGTCTATCTGTCTGTCTGACTGTCCGTATGTCTGTCTGTCTGTATGTCTGTCTGTCTGTCTGTCTGTCTGTCATGCTTTAAAAGACAATAAAAGGTTTCGTTATTTCTTTTAATGTTACCTATTATTTTTCTTTTTATAGAGGATGTTAGTTTGTATACTGTCAACGGAGTAGGTTTCATACTACAGAGGTAAAAACTTTGGGTACTCACCAAAGTTTGGGTACCAGTATAATTCACAGTCCAATGTCCTCTCCGGAAACCAATTTGACTATTTTCCACGAATATTAAAATAAAAAAAAACATAAAATTGATACCAGAGTTGGATTCTTTAAAAAAATTGCCCCACTAATCGCTTAGTGGGGCAAAATTGTTTTCTTGAAAAATCCACCAAAATCACATTAAAAATCTACAAAAATTAAACAAAATCATAGGAGGTTATTAACATAAGATTTTTATTTAATTTTTGTTGATTTTTTATTTGATTTTGGAGGATTTTTCACGAAAACAATTTTGCCCCACTAAGCTATTAGTGGGGCAATTTTTTTTTAAAGAATCCAACTCAGTTTTGTTTGCCCTTACTTCAGCCCCTCGAGACTAACAAAACTGGTTTTAATCTTACAATTTTTCATTTTACTATCCGCGGAAAGCTGTCTTTAATACGATGCGATAAACAACTATTGTCATAATTTTTGGTAACACGAAAAAGTGATTTTTCAAGTTTGGGAAGATTTCAGTTTTTTAAGGGTCATTTTTTCGCGTATCCTATTATATAAAGTAGTAAGCCTTTTTTCTGTCTGTTGCGAAGGATCTCGCTAACTGCTGAACCAATATGGTTTTCCTTTTCAGTGAAGCTTCTTATAGGTCCAGGGAAGGTTTTTAACTATTTTGGAGGTGGATAACTCCACCCTCCATTTAAAAAGTTACCACAACCAAAGAAAAACATTTTTGAAGCAATTTTTTAATACTGTCACTTTTCCCACTCCCAACTTAAGTGTCCCTAGAGGCTTTTTTATATAGTAGGGTGTAACATTTTAATCAAATGCTCTTATTAAGTCAAACTGTTCTAATTATGGCCAAATGTATATATACTAGTTGCTTTGCCCTTCTAGATGTAGGGAAAATAGCCTGAAACCATATCAAGACATTTATAAAGCTTCCATGAAAAGCACAATCCTTTCGGACTAGCAAATTCCGAGATCTTTAGCTTCAGACAAAAAACCTTACTACTTTATATATATGTGAAATGGTCATGATTAAGAACAGTTAATAAGAGTATTTGTGTATAGTAGTCCCTTTCGTGGCAACGCCTCTCAATGGGCGTTTCGTCGTTTTTTCACATCAGTTTTTATAGGTTAGGTTAGGTTAAGTTGGGTTAGAGTCCCCCACAGGAGCTAGAAATAGGAGAAAAGCTACTATAGAAATACGACGAAACGCCCCTTAAGAGGCGTTGCCACGAAAGGGACTTTACCCGAGCATTTGACAAAAAGAGTACACCCTATTTAACGGAATTTTGCCAACAAAATTACCCCCTTTTTGATAAAAACTAATTTTAAGTAGCGAAGCTACTCTATAATTCACTTTGTATGTCCGTCAGTCCGTAACGCTATGGGGGAAACGGAATTTTCTTGGATCCTATTCAAGATAGACAGCTGAAATTTTTAGTGAAGATTCCTAAGACATATGCCCATCTATTCTATACATTGTTTTTTCCATCTGTATGTTATTTGGGGTGCTAGATCGATTCCTAGATATTTAAGTTTACATGATTTAAAGGTTGCGTGATTTTAAAGGGTACGTGATTTCCCTATTTAATCAAGTTAAATGATTTTTGTATGACACTGCTCTATAGTAATTTTTTCCCGATATCCATTCAGAATTTTTGAGCTTCGCTACTTATAGATGTTGTCATCCTTATTTTTTTCAGTTGTTTCTCCTTGTGTTTCTATGTGTATGCTGTTAACAAACCTAATATGCTCAAGAAACTTGTCCTAGGAAAACCAGATTTTAAAGCATGTTTTGGGGTTTGGGGAGACTTGATTTCTTGGCTCCTATTCAAGATAAACGGCTAAAATTTTTTGTATACATTCCCGTCATTAAGGATCTTAATTAACTATAAGACATACATGACGGTTGGACTGCCTTTTAGCAGGTTTTTGGCTATTTTTTGTATTTTAATAAACCAGATTTTATAGGAATAAAGAAGTTTTTTTTTGCTTTAAACATGTTAACTTACAATTTTGTTTAGATTTTATATTCTTTATTTTGCTTATGCAGTTCTGGCACTCGTCTGCCCTACCATTTCAGAGCTTCGCTTTAATGAATGTTGTCATCCTTGTTGTATTAAAATCTGGTTTGACAAATTTCAGTGGCCCTAATACTGACCTTCATACATATCTTTGTCAATGTAGCCGATCCTGAAAAGGTAAAAAAATTTCTAGGCACCGTGGGAAAGTTTTATGGACCGTGGGAAATTTCTAAGGACCTTTGGAAAATTTTTAGTGTCTCCAATACTAACCGCTGCTCCCGCCGTTTTCCGCCTCCGCCAATTTGGAATCATTTGAGACCATGTTTTTTTTCCCTCTGAAAACCAACCCTGCGGTTAGTCATTTTTTTAAATTCTCGTTCATCAAGGTATAATGTCTTAAATTCAGTGTTTCTCCTGTGCTTTTGAAGATATTGGAACAAATTCTTGTTTTGTGGGTCAGTAAATAAAGATTAATATGAAAAACGGCGTTTTCCACCGCCGCAGAAAAATTCAAATTCTTGTTTATCAAGATATTCTGTGCTTCTCCTGGGCTTTTAAAGATAGTAGATGAAAAAAAAATTTCTGATTGATCATTAGAAAGATATTTAAATAAAAAGGCGGGATGACCGCCGGTCATCGCCGCCGTTTTCCGCCAAAAACAACATTATCTCAAATGATTCCAAATCGCCTAATTCGGCGAAAAATTTGGCGGCGACGGAAAGCTGCGGGTGTCCCGTTTTTTATATTAATCTTTATTTTCTGACTCACCAAACAAGATTTTGTTCCTTTTTCTTCAAAACCACTTTTAGTAGGAGCACTTAATTTAAGATATCCTTATACTAAAGTAACAGAATGTTTGTTTGTCTGTGTGTCTGTACCGAAGGATCTCGCTAACCGCTGAACCGATCGGGTTCTCCTTAACAGGGTAGCTTCTCATAGGTCCCGGGAAGGTTTATAACTATTTTGGGGGAGGGTACCACCACTCTCCCAAGAGAAATCACAATAAAATCAAAAAAATACCGCCGCATAGTGTCGCTAGCATAGTCGCGCTACGTAGTCGCGCTGCGTAGACGCCTGAATTTAACAATTGATAACATAGACAAGTTATTTCTCAAATTAGATATTTAAAATAAAAAATACATTTAAAGGCCACTAGAGGCCTCTAGGGGCGTAGCCGCTAGTACCTTGATAAACGAGAATTTAAAAAATACATTAAAAAATACCTCCCTCAAAACTTCAAAACCTTTCATTTTACTCACCTTAAAATTAAAAGCTTAGACGTCCCTGTCATTTCCCTAATTATTTTTATGTTAAAATTATCAAAGAGGACCAGGGTTTCGGATCCGGATCCGCAAGGATCCGCATATTTTTGAGTCCAAGGATTGAGCCAATCTTTAAGGTTTAGGGTCAGACTTGAAAATTAAAAGTATTTTTGACTTCGAATTAAAGAATAAATATTTTTGAAAAATTTGGTGATTTTATTTTTATTGTCAAGGATCCGGATCCGCACTGACCAAATTTGGAGGATCCGGATCCGGATCCTCAAAAATCAATGCGGATCCGAAACCCTGAAGAGGACTATGCACGAGAGCAAGTGATTTTAAGCGCCGTCCAGAAGTTAATCTGAGTATATTTCAATGAATATACCAGGTTTATCCTATTATATAAAGTAGTAAGGTTTCTTTTGTCTGTAGCGAAGGATCTCGCTAACCGCTGAACCGATATTTTTCTTCTTTACAATAAAGCTTCGTGTAGGTCCTGGGAAAGTTTTAAACTAATTTTGGGGAGGGAGTATTCACCCCCCTCCTCCCCCAAAAATATTTTTTTGCTCTTTTGAAACTCAAATTTAAAATGGGAAGAGATCGACTTTCCCTTCTCCTACCTTTTGTGCCCCTAGAGGCTTCTAGGGGCGTAGCCGCTAGTGTCTAATATAGTTATATCAACTAAAAAGATTAAGTTTCACCATGGTTTTATATGAAAAAAAAACTTTGAAATGTTAAGTATTTTTTTGCGCAATGTCATCACATGTTTAAAATTACTTGCTCTTGTTCTTCAATAGTCACCTTGATTTATTTTAAGGTGGAGGGGGGGGGGGGGGGGGAGGGAACAATGGGCCGTTTATTACACTAGCCCCCAAAGATTTATTATAATGTTTTCTTATTCGTTGACTTAACAACTTTGGAGACTTTTGTTGAATTTTGATTAGTTCGGTTATTCAGTTGAGTGTCGAACGTTTCAACTTGTCATTGTAATCTACAGAAGGGGGTAATTTTGTGTAATATCATTGGAGATGTACATCAACTGATCAGCCATTGTCTTATCCCTTTAGATCCCTGATTTGATACAAAGATTTTATATTTTGTCTTTTTTCTAGGTCCGCAATCAGATGGGGTTTCTAGGTAAGATATTCTTTTCCAAGACCGATTAATATCCGCTGGATTAGAACCGGTTCTAATCATACTATCCGCATAATATTTGCGGAAAGCTGTCTATAATACGGTATGATAATTAATAAACACATATGTTTCCAGTATGGCTTCAAAACAGATTAATATCCGCTGGATTAGAACCGGTTCTAATCATACTATCCGCATAATATTTGCGGAAAGCTGTCTATAATACGGTATGATAATTAAAAACACATACATATATTTCAAGTCTGTCTTCGAAACCGATTAATATTAGCTGGATTAGAACCGGTTCTCAGCTATACTGAAAAATCATGTATAAGCATCTTATTGCAGACAATTTTCCACGAATATTAAGATAAAAATCATTAATTTAAAACTAGTATTGTTAACCAGGGCCTTCGACTCCTGAGGGCTAACAAAACTAATATTATATTTCATCATTTTAATATCCGCGGAAATGCGATGCGGACATTCTTTTCCAGTATGGCTTCAAAACTGATTAATATCCGCTGGATTAGAACCAGTTCTAAGCTATACTGATAAATCATGAATAGCATCGTATTACAGACAATTTTCCACAAATATTAAAATAAATAAAATTAGAACTAGAATTGTTAACTAGGGTCTTCGGCTCCTCAGGGCTAACAAAACTAATCATATATTTTTTCATTTTAATACCGCGGAAATACGATGCGGACATTCTTTTCAGGTATGGCTTCGAAATCGATTAATATCCACTGGATTAAAACCGGTTCTCAGTCATACTGAAAAATCATGTATAAGCGTCTTATTACAGACAATTTCCCACGAATATTTAAATAAGAATCATTAAATAAAAATTTGTTTTGTTAGCCAGGGCCTTCGTCTCCCAAGGGCTAACAAAACTACACTTATATTTTTTATTTTAATATCCGCGGAATACGATTCGGACAATGTTTTCCAGTTTGGCTTTGAAACCGAATAATATCCGCTGGATTAAAACCGGTTCTCAGCCATACTGAAAAATCATGTAAAAACATCTTATTGCAGACAATTTTCCACGAATACTAAAATAAATATAATTAAAACTAGAATTTTTTATTAGGGCCTTCGGCTCCCCAGGGCTAACAAAATTTTTAATTTAATATCCGCGGAAATTCGATGCGGACATTCTTTTCCAGTACGGCTTCGAAACTGATTAATATCCACTGGATTAGAACCGGTTCTCAGCTATACTGATAAATCATGCATAGCATTATATTACAGACAATTTTCTATGAATATTAAATTAATTTAAAACCAGTTTTGTTAGTCCGGGCCTTCGGCTATAGGGGCTAATCTTATATTTTTTCATTTTAATATCCGCGGATATTTCCTATTTTAGGCGCAGGCTTGTCAATTTCATTCTTTGCCTCTCCGTTGGCCACAATCAAACAGGTTATCAGGTATGAGCCGTGGGAAAAATTTATAATCCGTGGGAAAATATTAAGAATTGTGTGAAAATTTAAAGAATTGACAGACAAATAGATAGATAGACAGACAATAATGACAAATATATTGATAGACAGACAGATAGATTGATATACAGACATATACATTTACAGACAGATAGACAGACATATAAATTGAGAGGCAGACAGACAAACAGACAGATAGATAGATACACAGACATATACATTTACAGACAGATAGATAGAAATACAAATAGAAAAATGGACAGATAGACAGACAGATTCTTTGCCTCTCCGTTTGGCCACAATCAAACAGGTTATCAGGTATAAGATATTTTATTATCCATGGGAAAATTTTATGAACCGTGAGAAAATTTTATGGGAAAATCAGAGGTTATATTTTATTTTATGAACCGTGGAGAATTTAAATGAACAGCGGGAAAATTTTAAGAATTTACAGACAAATAGATAGATAGACAGATATATAAATTGATAGGCAGATAGATATACAGACAGATAGATAGACAGATAGATATACAGACAGATAGACAGACAGATAGACAGACATATAGACAGAAAGACAGACAGATAGATATTTAGAGTCGATAAAGAGACAGACAGACAGAAGTACGGACAGATAAATATATACTTAGATAGATTGTTATATTGACAGACAGGTAGACAGACAGATACACTGACAGATAGAAATACAGACAGATAGATAGACAGATACTTGGTTTAGATAAAATGATTGATAGATAGGTAGATATAATCAATTCATTGATGCTTCACTGATCATGAACATTATATTTTTTTCTTAGAACTGCATCAGCTGAAACTCTGCCATTCTTTCAAATCCTGATGTCGTGGATAGGTTGGTTTTTATTATTTTAAAAAAAGTTTTTTGTCATTAATATGGCCCAAGGGGCCTTTAAAACAATGGTCTTCAAAAAGATTGTCTGTCTTTGAGTCTGTTAGTTACACATTTCAAATTTTTGGAAATAAAAATTATATGATGGGGGGAGGGCGTATTTTTTCTCTATAACTTACTACTGCTGAGAGCTCTAACCCTTAGATCAAGAATACTATATGCACCAACCCTGTGGGGCTACACAATACCCAACATAAACTAACCTAAAGTAATACTATGAAACGAATAACTCCTCTACCTATCTATCCTTATTTTTTTTCTGTGCTTTGCTACAAGTGATCTTGTTGTCATCCTTATATGTTTTCCTCTTTCATATGTCCATCCGTCCGTCTGAGTAAGTAAGTTAACCTGCGATCATGCTCAATAGGGGAGGTGATTAGTTCGAATCTAAACTAAAGATGTTGAAAATGGCTCCTACTGCTGCTATGTCAGGTGCGTGACATAAATAGTAAGAGTAGGGGGAATGCCTTGGCCCAAAACAGGCGGAACTCATTACCATGAACAGCTAGGACTTCTCAGCAGGGGTGTATATTCTGCATGGTTGACCCTGCTAAATGGAGGGGGGGGGGGGGGTAAAAAATATGTGGTTTGGGGGAAAAATGTAAAAATTAGGAGAACTGATAACAATTTTTTTTCCATTTTTGTCCCCTCCTTGGTGAAAAAAAATGAAGGAATATGTGGGAGGGGGAGACATGGCTGTCAGAACAGGTGGTTTGGTGCAGGTTTGCCCGGGGGTGTACATCTTCTTCTCCTCCTGCCCGGATAGGTCCACTGCGGAAAAGCTTGCACCCTATGGGAGGGGGAATAATATGAATAAGATAAAGAGTTCTAAGAATATTTTTCTTTTTTTCCCTTTTCCTTGCTGGAAAAAACTAGGAAGAAACCAGGGACAAGGGAAGTTCTTTCTGATCAACAATTCTATTAAAATCACGCAACTAATTCACGAAACCTTTAAAAGTTTTGAATGTTTGGGATGATTCAACTATTATAAAAAAGGGTTTATAGTAAAGTAGATAAGGGTTTAAATTCGCTAAATCTCATCACTAAACCTCACTATTAGATAAGAAATTAGCAGACCGTTTTTCAAAACAAACAAAAGAATTCTTACCAAACAATTCAAAAGTAGGGAGATTAAAAAAATATTTTAAATTACTTCGTAAAATTTAAATCTTTAATTTTTTTTCTTTTCCATAATATTTGTAACTGATTAAAGACAAAAAACAAAATATTTTAATAAATTTTTACTTTGATGCAATTTCAAACACTTTTATTAACCCCTTAAAGCAAGTTAAGACAAAAGTTTCATATTGATTCAATGATCAAAATACATCTTACTTTAAAGCTCAAAAATAAAATTCATTGTTCATTACTTATTAAAACAAGGATGACAACATTCATAAGCGAAGCGCTGAAATTGAAGGACAAACATACATTAACTCTAGTAGAGTGTCAGAACTGAATAAACTGAATATTAACGCATATGTCTACAAAATTGTGAGTAAATTTGTTGCAAAACTGATTAAATACATGTTACTGTTTAAGGACATAATGACGTTTTTAGGACTTTATTATAGAGATGCTTCGCTTATAACACTTTACCTTGTTTTAATAGGAATCAGTATTCAAAAAATCTGATGACTAGGATAATTTTAACATACAAAAATTTGTTGTAAAAAAAGTAAAAAATAAGCCTGTTTTAAATGAACGAATGAACTTTCTGGTAACGATTATAGAGTTGCTGCGCTTTCTAAGTGGTACCTAACAGCTATAGGAATTAGCATGTAAAGTTTGAATTGATAGGACAATTCTAACCTTTTTAAATTAACGGAAACAGCTAACTGTAATGGAAAGACGTACGGACTTACGGACCGACCATAATTATAGAAAAGCTTCGCTTTTAAAAAATAAATAAACATAAAATACTAAATTCTATTTGACGAACACCTTAATAACAAATAAGCATAACAAATATATATATTGGTGCCTTACCACAAAGTTGCCTATTAAGCACTGATCCCCCTCCTTATTAAGATTATATCTTTTGGTTTCCTTAATGCTATACCAAAAGGACCCCCGCCCCTTTGATCGTTTACAATTTGTTTTAAGTTAATGGTGGGGAAAGGGGGGATTCTGTGCTCTACAAGGCACTTTGGGGGAAATTACCCATTTTTAAATTCTGTAATAAGTTTGTAAATTGTTAATATTCGAGAAGATTAGTTGTTTTTATGTTCAATATTGCAGGACATGATAAATCATTTTATGATTTCAGGGAAGCTCCTTATTTACATTTCCTATTTCGACACTTCCCTCCAACTTGTTTCGCAATTAGAGGCAAGATGTTGTCAAGAAATACCAAATTAAACCACAACATATATTATAAAATTTAGGATTTAGAAAAGAATAGTTATGTAGTTCAGAATTTTATTGATAGGTGTCGTAAAAACTTTTTTTATGTAAAATTTTTTGATGAGATAAATATCTAAACAATCTTAAATATTTTTGAAAATATTACAGCTATCCACTCTTTGGGATTTTCAATAAATCTTATTCACTATTAAACATATAATTTACGAGTAGTCTATGATTTAGATAAAATGTATAAAATATGTAAAAAGCATTATTCAACTCGTTCATCTCAAAACTAAACATGGAACTAATCTCTGATTATCATTTTTGCATGGCTTGTAGTAAATTGAGCAAAAACTAATAAAATAATGCTTGAGATTCTTATCAAATTCTGCCAAAAGTTGCATAATCTCATCATCTAGTTTTAACTGGAAATCTATGAAATCAGCTCTAAAGCATTGTTTGCCAGAATAGCCTTCCCTTGTCCCTGGGAAGAAACAAATAAAAAATAAATCTTGTGTTGAATATACATCCCTGCTTCTCAGACAAAGGTTGAAAAATCAAATGGTTTGGTTGTCTGGTGGGTGTTATTTACCCTAAGTGATTGATCAGGTTACACCACAATTCAAAATGGAGAGTAGCAGGCTGGCCACAAACATGCTATTTCCACTATTTCCACTATTTTTGCATGCTATGCAAACTATTCCAAAAAAATATGCTATTTCAACTATTGTCCAAAATTGCATACTATTTCCACTATTTCTTTGGATTTCAGATAAATCTTCAATTTTTAGGTAACTAAAACAAATTGATTTTTTTGATCATGAAAAGAAAGCTAAGTAGCAGGTTTCATCGCATTTTCACAGTATCTTTTCTCCTATTTCTAGTCCCTGTGGGGGGCTCTAACCCTGCGGGGCAATCATTAACACTTACCTAACCTAAAATAACCTATCAAATGCTACTGTGAAAATACGGCAAACTCGCTAGGGTAGTGCGTGGTTAATGCGGTCGGGGGGTACAATTCCGGTCAATCGACCAACTTTTTTAAAACCGTTTTTTACCGGTGTTCTAAACGTTTGCGAGAGATCTTCAGAAAAGCAAAGTTGTAGTTTATTGCCTATACTTTCATTTTTACTTCAGCAAATTTTTGTCAGATCACTCCTTCTATGATTTTTTTGCCCTCAAAAAGTTGCAAAAAATTTGCAAAAAAAAATTTCAAAATAGGCCATGTTCAACCTAAAATTGTGAAAAAATGGTAAGTCCTAGCGACCTCAGGGTTTTTGTAAATGAAAGATATGGCCTTCATTTATCGTTTGCAATTGGAGGCGTTGTTCCAACTTGATTTTTTCATAATTTTTTTTTTGTCTAAACAAAATGGGGATATTCCGGTCACTTTTTTAACTTTTTTTTATTACTGTATTTATAACTGTATAATACCCTAATGTTTTATTTAGGTGATCTGGAAGCATAAACAACCTAAATGCATGACCTAAGCTTTAATCATTGCCTTGCCTGTTGTGTGATGTACATTACTAGTCATTTCACTGCTTGTATTATGTCATGTTGTGTTGCCTAAGCTTTTCAATTTGTTAAAAGACATTAAAAATTTTTAAGACACATTTTTATAGTAATGGGAAGAGTATATCACCCAAAGGAACGCCTTAAATATTTGCCTGAAGATGTATCAGCTGCATTGGCTCATGTAAGAAGGGGTATGTCTATTAGAAAAACCGCTAGAAGATTTAAAATTCCATATGAAACCCTTGCATCTTTTTCGTATAAGAGGGTGTTCGCGATTTTTGCGCGGTTTGGATTTTTTATGTCAAATCGGCTAGGATTAAGCTAGAAAGGTGTTTAAGGTGTTTATAGAAAGCTCTTTGCATGTCCTAACAAAAACTCCCCAGGATATGGGTTCTATCTCCAAGATTTAGAGTACATATTCAAGATTTTACATTTTCAAAATTCCTGTTGCATAAAATGTGTTGAAGTATTAGAGTTATACCCCATATCATTTCGAGTTAATTGTCAGGCATGTAATTTTGCATCTTTAGACACCTTAACCACCCTTGTAGGTCAAACCTAGCCAATTTGAGACAAGAAAAAATATATCAAAAACTGCTGTCAAAACTGGCAGGATTTTTAAAATTAAAATTTTTTGGGGAAAAAAATCACTTTTTTCAAGAAATTCCAAGACCTGCGAATCAGAAATTGCCTCTAATTTATGTATAAAGCTTAAAAAAACCTAATCATATAATAAAAAGAATGATTTAAAAAAAAAAAGTTTGCATTAAAAAAATTGATATTTTTTTTTTGCGATTTGACCGACTTTTTTCAAATGGGGAAAATGTGGTCAAAAAATTGTCTGATCTGCATGCGACTAGTACCGTTAGAAAGCTAATGACTTCAGCTTTCTACTCATAGTTTAAAAATATTTTAAGGGGGTGTTCCACCCACCCAAAGTCAACTGACCGAAATAACCCCATTGGTGGGGTTATTCCAGTATAGGCCAACCGCCGCCCTTTAAACCGATTTTTGACCAACTTCTAGTTGCGAGATCTTAAGTTTTTTTTTTAGTTGAAGCAAAAAATTGACCGGAATAACCGCGCACTACCCTACTTTGTTTTCAATTTTTTTTAGAAATGTTTCCAGAAGAAAGTAGTCTTTCAGTTCAGATTGTTGTACCTTTATTGAAAGTTATTGGTATTTCTACATTCAATGTAAAGATTTCAGAATAGAATGTTGGTGTTTGTTTCTATGTTTTTCAATCTATTAAGAAGACAAGAAAGTAATGGTTTCCTGATAGCTAACCAACATTTAAAGGCCCTATAGTGTTTTAAATGCTTGCTATTTCATACTATTTTGTTTAAAATGCATACTATTTCATACTATTTTTAAAAAATTTACATACTATTTTATACTATTTTAAAATTTTTTACATACTATTGCATACTATTTACTTTTTTTTGCATACTATTTTATGCTATTTTGAAAAAAAGTCTGGCCACCCTGAGTATGTTCAAAAGTGACGTGGAGAGAACTTGTACCCAAAGTTTCACCATGCTCCATGTATCCCCTTACTAATGACGAGCGGATGCACTACGTGTTGAGCTACGGTCACGGGTTAGTTTTCACAAAAACTAGATAATCTTGTTTATTTTAGTGTCAGGTCTGTGGACGTTGTATGGGATGGTGATTGCAGACAACTTTGTTTTCCTGCCAAATTTTATCGGCTTTGTGATTGCTACTTGTCAATTAGGAACACAACATTTTATGCCAAACTTTATACGCGGCATTATACACAATAGTCCCCAAAGACTTGAAAATTAGCCAAAATAAGAAAAGTTGCATTAGTTCTGATCCCCCAAAGTCCAAGACAGTCAAGAAAATAGATTTTAGACCCCCCCCCCCCCAATAAAATAAACACACCTTAGAGAGGGGGAGGGGCAATTTTATTCTTTAATGGTACCTAGTCACAAAAAACTTTTAAAAATGTGGTTTAATCTGAATTTTTAAAGTTAATTGTCAATAAATCTCCTTTGCTACAATGAACTTTTACTTAGTGGCTTCGCCTCAAGAAATCATAGAAAGTCTGCCCCCCTCCCTTCCCCCTCCAACAAAATATCTACATTCCCTGAAGAGTACAGCGGTTGCCAAGATTTAAAGCTTCAGATAGACAGACACTGTTCTATTTCAGGGATCTAAAGAGATAAGACAATGGCCAATAAATTGATTTACATCCCCAATGATGATACACAAAATTACCCCTTCTGTGTATTAAAATTAGTGGTTGAAATGAGTAAGAATAAGAATACGTTATTATAAAACTTTGGGGACTAGTGTAATAAACATTTCATTGTCACCCCTCTGGTTCTATTTTATAATGTTGTGTTTATGTTGTCCAGGACTTTTCTTCTATTTTCCAGTCAAAGCATCACACTCAACCTCACACAATGGTGGCTATAAGCCTGAAATTCTTATTTCATAGATTTTATGCGATAGTCCCCTAAAAGACTTTAAAATTAGCCAAAATAAGAAATGTTGCATTAGTTCTAGACTCGTTCTAGTAACAAAATTCGGGTAAGTACTTTTGTGGCAATGCCTTTTAAGAGGCGTTTCTTCATATTTTTACAGTACCTTTTTCCTATTCCTAGCCCCTGCGGGGCCAATTGCCTAACATAACCTAAAATAACCTCTCAAAGGCTACTATGAAAATACGACGAATTGCCCCTTAAGAGGCATTGCTACGAAAGGGACTATAACCATTGAAATGCCATAACAAAAATGGCTTCAAATCTGTCCGTACAGAGATGCTTAAACAACTTAACTACCTACTTAGCTGGGCCTGTTGTAACAAAATTGTCGCTCACGTAGAAATTGGAAATGCGACTGAATGTCGTCTTTGAAATTTAAAATTATTCAATTAAATTTTTTTACGTTAGTTTAGGCTGATTTAGCCCTGCTAGGTTAAGGCTCCCCACAATTTAAAGGCCCTGCAGGGTTAGGTCACCCCCCCCCCAAAAAAAAAAATGTCTCAGGAGCGACAATTTTGTAACTACAGTCCCATCTTTTTTATTATAAGAAATTGGTTTTTTAATCAAAATTAAACTAAAATCATCAAAATTATAAATGAGAATACCTTTACATAAAAGTAATGTCTGTAGATTATGATCTAGCTAACCACACTGGACCGATATGGTTTTTCTTTACAGCACTAAAGCTTCTTATATACAGGGAAGTATTATAATTATTGTAGAGGGGGGGGGGGGCAATATTTTCTGTAATAGACTGGGCTGTAAATTACACTGGTACCCAAAGTTTTATAGATTTATTTTCTTATTTGCTAGCCTAAAAATTTTGGGTACTTATTAAAAAAATTTATACTTTTCAACCAATAATTGTGAATTTCTTTTTTATTATTGTAAATCAATTTATTGTCCAATTTCTTATTCCTGTTTTGTTTTAAAATTGATTCAAATGCCAATCTCTTTTTTTTGTTTTGTTTGTTTTAATTTTGTCAATGATATCTTCATAAGTGGTACAGCAACATTTTTTAAACGGAGCACTATAAAGATTATCGTTATTTGATTTTTTTTTCATTGGAGGATTTGTTCTTAATGTTTTTTTAGTTCAAAGATTTTCTCTCTGATCGATAATTAATTTTTTGAGGCAGAAAAATCTTCCAAAATTTTTTATTACGGAAATTCGAAGATTTCTCTAATTTTTGTTAGATAATTTTTTTTATAAAACATTAATATTAACTGTTCCAGTATAGCTTTGAAATTGATTAATATCCGCTGGATTAGAACTGGTTCTCAGCCATACTGTAAAATCATGCAAGCCTCATATTTCAGACAATTGGATATCAATGTAATTTACATTCCAATGTCCTATAGTAGAATATACGTGCATATTAATTAAAGGGGAAAAATTGTCGTTCATTATTGGCCAGTTTATTCATTAAGTAGAAGGGAGGGTAAAGGGGAGATATCGTTATTTTAGCCAGCTTCAATTTTCACTTTATTAGAGTTCATGATAATCTGATGTAAGATCCAAGTTATAATAGATTAATAATCTTGTGTATAAATCAATTGATGACAAAGCGACGGACGTACAGAATACCCTATGTATAGACCAGCAAGCTGCGATAACAAACAAGGATGACAACATCCATAAAAGCGAAGCACTGATGCGGTAGGACAAACGGACATTAACACTTGTATAGTGTCATAACTGAATAATCAGAATATAAATGTATAAGAGTCGGAAGGAAAATTGCAATTAATTTTGTTGAAAACCTCCTTGATACAGGATGATGTTTATGGACATACTTATATTTTTAGGACTTGATAATAGAGTTGCTTCGCTTATAATATTGTTCTTTGTTGTCCCAGGAATCAATATATCAAAAATCAGATCAATTGGATATTTAGAACACATAAAATTTGTTGTTAAAAAAGTAAAAAAATCAACATGTTTAAAATGGACGTACAGACATTCTGATAATGATTATAGAGTTGCTACGCTTTCTTAATCGTACCTAAATACTAAAGGAATCACCATGCAAAGTTTGAAATCGATAGGACAATTCTAACATGCCTAAAATAAAGCTATTCGTTCCAGACGGACTGACCGTCCCTAATTATAGAAAAGCTTCGCTTTTAAAAATATGAAATAAGAAATTAATAAAAAAAAGTGGCCAAAGAATTTGAAACCACTGAACCATTGTTAGAGTCCACAGCTGAAGATAACAGGGATCTAAAGGGATAAGACACTGGCCGATAGATTTAATTATATCCCCAATAATGATGCACAAAGTTATTCATTCTGTTGACAAAATTGGCGGTTGAAACGTTTGAACACTTAACTTAATTATCCAACCAATCAAAATTGACTGATGTCCTCAACTGTTGTTAAGCCAGCAAATAATAAAACGTTATTATAAAACTTTGGGGACTAGTGTAATAAACAGCTCATTGTCCCCTCTCTCTATGTGAAGCAGAAATCTGAAATAAGAAAGACTGAAATTTTGTGATATAAGCAAAGCGTTTGATACAAGACTTCTTTCAAAGTTAAAATTGAATAAAACAATCGAACCCAGGACCAGGGGATAAGACAATGGAGGATAAATTGATATTTGTATCCAATGCTGATCAACAAAATACCCCTTGTGTAGATTAAAATTTTCTATAATACAAAGTAGCTTGATGTCTGTCCGTCCCTTAAGATCTCGCTAACCTCTGAACCGATCGGATTCTACTCTTCAGGGTATATACCTATTGGTCATGTGGTGGTTTTAAGCTATTTTCTTGGGGACACCCCCAGCCTCCCAAAAACCAAAAAATCCCCCCTCCCTTTTTTTATGGGGAAGTTAGTTCACATATAACTACTGGCAGAACCAGTAGTACCTACTTTATTTTTTTTTTAATTACCTCTTGAGGCAAAGCCCCTAGAGGCTAGTGGGGAAGTTGGAAAATGAGAATACCATAAGTTTGGAACCAACCAATCAAAACTTAACAAAAGTACCCAAAGTTTTTGAGACTGCGAATAAGACATGATGAACTTTTGGTACCAGTGTAATTTACAGTCCAGTGTCCCCTCCCTCTCATCTTTTTATAGAGTAACTGTGCTTTTATATAAAAATTGTTATCTAAAAGTGCCTTAAATTTTTCTGATTACGCCTCTTGTATAGACCCTTACCCCCCCCCCCCCTCCTCCCCTTTCGTAATTTTTAACGTCAGCTACTTGTCAGCTTAGAGTTGGGAAGGGTGGGGGGCCCTCTCGGCTAAAACTAACAATGGATGTTGAATATACGTGGATATTATGACAGGAGAAAAATTGTCGTCAATTTAGGTTGCACTATCCCATCGCAGTTATTGGTCAGGCTGGTTATCCAGTAGGAGGGGAGTGGATGGGGGTAAAGGAGGGGATGGGGGAGATCGTTATTTTAGCCCGCTACAGAGGTCACTTTATTGTAGAAATCTGGCGCAAGATCCACGTAATAATAAATCCATTACTTTAACAGAAAAGGCCCTGCTAATCAACTATAGTGAAAATTAGAGTTGGGCCAGATACTATTCTGGCCGGATACCAGATATCGGATATCCGGCTGATTTCTAAAGCCGGATATCCGGTATCCAGCTGGGTATCTGGCCAACGTTCGATATCCGGCAAATTACCGGAAATCCGGCATTATAAATCAGCCGGATATCCCATATCCGTAAAATTTCAATAATTCCGGTTATTTAAAATGGCCTGACCAAACCGGATATCAGGCCCAACCCTATTAAAAATGTATTTTTCTTAGTGACCATAATATAAGATAGGCGGCTGAAATTTTTTTAAAGATTCCCTGTAGAAATGAGCATTCAGTAGGTATATAATTTACTTGTAAGGTTTTGTAATTTTTATGATTTATTGCATAAAAGGCGATAAAAGACGTGTTAATTTTTGTATATTCTTAATTTTAGTATATCCTTAAAAAGTGTGTTTTTTTGCTATGCTGTTTATATGCGTTTTTGTTTTTTACTAAGTATATTTGCGATAACTTTTATTTAATGAAATCTTCCAATTTTTAACATGTACAAAACGGCCTGCTTAATTGCTTCAAGATCCATGTCAGATCTATATAGGAAATAAATGTCTATAAACGAGCTCAAGTTTTCCAAAGAATATATGTTTAAAACTCATTGTGCTCCAATAATCCATAATAAACTCTCATTGGCCAGAATGATAAGACCCATTATTTTACTTTATTAAAAATAAATTTATTTTTTTCATTTCATGTTGCTATTTACCTTATATTGATGTATTTAATTTCTAATCATAAAAAAGAAAATTTTAATTTATCATATAATAAATTTAAGAAAACTCTGTTTTAAAAGAATTCGATTGTGGCGACATTTTGTGTGTTCAAATATTAAACTAAAATTGTAATCATCATCATTAACCCTTTGGTGATGGTAATGTAAAGAAAAAAATATAATTTAAAAAATCTTTTTAAAAACATTTAAATTATTAAATATTTACTTTCTTTTAGATAGTAATGCCGGGTGAGGAAAATAGATTTATTGAGAAATAGATATGCATATAGAAAACTAGCCAATAGGGAGATAATTATATCGAGCCAACTCTAGTATTTTTATATTTTTACTTTTTATCTTATGTTAATAACCCTTCTATGATTTTATTTAATTTTTTAGATTTTTTACGTGATTTTTTAAGATTTTTCACATAAACAATTTTTGCGAGGCAGCGACCCTATTTTTTTTTTTATAAAGAATCCACCTCAAATGGTTTTACTTATAGTGCCTTGTTAAGAAAAAGACCCCCTCCCTTAATTTTATATCATTTGAAAATAGGGGGGGGGGGATACTTTTCATTAGTATAATACTTTAGGATAGGTTAGGTTAAGGCACAGAGTAGCCCGGGAAGGAAAGGAAACGCAAATATAGGCCCCGCAAGGGTTATGCATAAGGAAAAAACCAGCCCACTCCTTATTTTCAATTTAAAAATGCGGGGGTGGTTTCAGTGCTTCATGGGCACTTGATGCAAATCACTAATATTTTTTCCAGTATCGCTTCAAAACCGATTAATATCCGGTGGATTAAAACCGGTCGACAGCCATACTGAAAAATTATGTATAGCATCGTATTATATCCAGTTTTCAGCGAATATAAAAATGTAAAATCTTAGGTTTATAACAAGTTTTTTTAAAGCTCGTGCCTTTGGCATCTAGGGGCTAAAAAAACTGGTTTTTATCCTATAAATGTACATTTTTATGGCCGCGGAAAGGTGTTTATAATACTATGGGATAAATAACTATTATGCCAGGATTGTATTAAGTGGAAATTATTTTTGTAAAACATGTTTTAGTATTAAGATTATACTATTTTCAGTGCTTTTATTAGGGTTGGCAATCAGAATCCGAAATCCACAATTTTCCCAGTTTTTGGACCCAGAATGCGCAATCCGTTTTTGAAATTGTGGAATCGGATTGTTATTAATTTTTATGACTTCTGTAGCACTTTATTTTCACAGTAGCTTTTCATCCTTATTTTAGGTTAGGTTAGGTTAAGTAAGGGTTAGAAAATGGCCGCTGTAGGGGCTAGAATCTTGTAAAATTTTTATAAATATTGCTAGAATCTGCAATCCACGGATTTTTTGGGCTATTTTTGGGGCAGATTTTTATAAATATCCGAAATCGACACAAAAATTGGGTGGATTGCCAACCCTAGCTATTATATAAAACCTAATGTATTTTATTTGTTCTTTTTTATATATTTTATATTTTGTTTGTTTGTTCTAAATTTTATTAAAAAATTTATTTTACTTAACCCATTAGTGCCGAGCGCCACTTTTATGGGCCGATCGAGCTGTAAGTTTCAGGGAAGCTTTATAATGGTCAAAACGGAATTCGTATTTTTTTGTTTTGCTCTAGTGGCGTGCACAGGAAAGTTGCAAAAAAACCCGGTTCGGCTTGGCCATAAATACCAACCAGGCATTAACACCCGTTTTTGGTGCTTTCCCCCAGTTTTAAAACCCGGTTGACCTGTATAAACCCGGTTATTTTGACCAAAAATCGAAAAATGTAATTTTTGAACGCCAAAAGTGAGATGAACACTTTTTAGAACTTTGATACGATCCGTAATTGAAAACTACACAACCTCATGTAATCTAAAGAGCTACAAGTATAATACGAAGCGATTTATTTCAAATTTAGTGTTTCGGCTATAGGTGCCGCCGTTTTCGGGTAAAAAAACCCGTTGCTCGAAGTTTTAAAAGACACACACTACAAAAAAAGAACATATAAAATTTGGGTGTTACATATCAGAAAACGAGCATAAAACTATTGGGTGACACCTATAGAGATTACTAGGGTTATTAGGGTGGCTCAAACCCTTACTAATGACGTAAACTGTTATTTTATTGGTTGAAAAGTTAAAACCGGGTAATAAAAACCGAAACCGAGCCGGGTTTTAAAATTTTCGGGTATTTATGGCCAAGCCGAACCGGGTCATAATAGGGCGTAAAAAAACGATAAAAAAATCACATAAAAAATTATAATTTGAATAAAACGAATTCACAAATAGATGTACTTGTCAATAAACATTAGATTTCACAAAAAAAATCAGCGACTTTACTATAAAAACAAAAAAGTTAGAAGGGTATTTTGAATTTTCATGATTTTCAAATTTTGTTGAGCTATACCAGCAAACGGAAGTAAGCTAAACTGCCTGCTCCAGGGGGAAATGAAAGTCAGGGTAGTAGAGGGGGGATTCATTCTGAGAATGATGCAATTATGAAGCCGGAAACCGGTTTTTTTTCCATTTTTCGGAACCGGGTTTTAGTGCCCGGTTCGGCACTAATGGGTTAATTTGGTTCAGTTTTACTTTTTTGATGTTTCATAGGGTCATGTGAAGTAAACGAAGTTGCGGGTTTCGTCGTATTTTCACAGTAGCCGTTGAAGGGTTGTTTTAGGTTAAGTTTGGTGATTGTTCCGCAGGGTTAGAGCCCCCCGCAGGGGCTAGAACTAGGAGAAAAGCTACTGTGAAAATATGACGAAATCCGCAACTTCGTTTCCTTTACATGACCTGTTTTATATTATCATTTTTTTTAAATCGGTGGTTTCACTGCAACCTATTTTTGGACCAACTAACACCTCCCCGCCCTCTATTTTTTCAAATTTAATTGAAGGGGGGGGGAAGTGCTCTAACACATGGGTCCATATGCCATATGAGTGAAATCGCCTAAAATTTGCGCGTTTTCCAAAGTTGTGCTCTCTGTGCTTTTTTAATGTTCATAACAGCTTAGTCCAGAGCTGGATCTTTAAATCATTTCAATGGTGCGCCAAATCGGGGAGCGCCAAATTTCAGCCAATCACAGCGCGGCATTTGGTAAAATGCTGTGCTCTCATTGGTGGAAAGTTGGCTCACCCCGATTTTGCGCACCATTGAAATGATTTAAAGATCCAGCTCAGATAATGTAGCTATGAATTTTAAGCCGCTGCTTAGCCGTTACAAGCTGCTACATTTTTTTTGCATTTCTTATTTGTTATACACTATACCTACCTATAGTCTTTACAAATTTTGTATTTTTCCAGTATGGCTTCAAAACCGATTAGAATTGGTTCTCAGCCACTCTAAAAATCATCGTATTACAGACAATTTTCCACCAAGATTAAAATAATAATCATAAAATTAATACCTACCAGTTTTGAAATACAAAAATCTTCATTTTAATATTCGCGGAAAGCTGTCTATAATACGATGCGATAAATAACTATTTTTGTGTATAGAATATTCTGTGATCAAAAATGCAATTTTTAAAATTTATATATATATTTTTCAGATAATATAAAAATGTTGTCAAAAATCAATGTAAACGGTTTTTAGGCATTTGTATTTTTTGTATAAAAGGGATAGTTGCATGAAGTGCATTCCATATAAATGATTTCAAGAATAAGTATATCACCAAACATATATAATTTTGTATTACAATATCAAACAACTAGCTGATGCGTCCCTAGCATCTAGGGGCTCTATATTCAAAACAAAAGGGAAGGGCAGAAAAATAGCCTTAAATCATACCCAGACTTATTTATTTAAGATAAAATAGCCTAAAACCATCTCAGGACATATACGAAGCTTCTCTGTAAAGGAGAACAATATCGGTTCAATGGTTGGCGAGATCCTTCGCTACACACAAAAAATCTTTATATAATAGGATTAGACATCACTAAATTAGTCGTCATGTTATTTTTTTGAAAATAAGACAGTCTTATAGGTTGCATATATCATAAGAATATATGATTTTCAAGTCTTGATATTTTTAAAACTACGTGGCAAACAAGGATGACAACATCCAAAAAAGCGAAGCTCTAAAAAGGTAGGACAACAAACATTAACTCTTGTAGAGTGTCAGAACTGAATTTACAATATAAATATATTTACAAAAATAAACGTAAATTTGTTGCAAAACTTCTTAAATACAGAATACTGTTAACGGACATACTGACATTTTTATGACTTGATTATAGAGATGCTTTGCTAATAATATTGTACCTTATTGTAATAGGAATCGGTACTCCAAAAATCAGATCAATCGGATGATTATATCACATAAAAATTGTTGTTAAAAGTTAAAATTCAACATTTTTTAAATAGACGTACTTCAATTCTGGTAACGATTATAGAGTTGCTACACTTTCTAAGTCGTACCTAACTACTACAGCAAAGTTTGAAATCAATAGGACATTTCAAAACTTCCTAACTTAACGAAAAAAGCTATCCGTTACGTACGTACGTACGGACCTACTCTAATTATAGAAAAGCTTCGCTTTTAAAAATTGAAATTTTTTGAAATATATGCCCTGGCTATAAATGTTGTTAAAACTATTGAACAGGAAAAAAATATGCGGTTCACTAAATTCAAGTTTAAATGCATTTCGTGCAACTACCCCTTTGTACAGAATTGATTGATTGATTGAAAACAAAATGGCTGACGGAAAGATAGATGCTGAACGTCACAGGAATCATTTCAAGAATCTGCAGCATTCCAGGGATCTAAAGGGATTAGACAATGGCCGATAAATTGATGAACATCCCTATTGATAATACGGCAAAATTATCCCTTCTGTAGATTAAAATTAGTAGTTGAAATGTATGAACACTCAACTCAAATCTGCATGGAGGCCAGGAAGGGAGACATTGGGACTGTTTATTACACTAGTTCCCAAAGTTTTAAAATATCGTTCTCTTGGTTTAACAATCAAAGAGATTTTTATTGAATTTTGGTTGGTTGGTTTATTTAGTTGACCCCCATACCCTTTCTTACTTGGTTTATGTCCTCTCCTTCACTTGAGAAATTTCTGCGCACCGTGGGAATATTTTAAGAATCATGGGAAAATTCTAGTAACCATGGAAAATTTGATAAACTATGGGAAAATACTCTGAACCGTGGGAAAAAAATTAATCACTGGATAATTTTATGAACTGTTGGAAAATTTTATGAATCGTGAGAAAATTCTATGAATCATGAGAAAATTCTATGAATCATGAGAATATTTTATGAACTGCAGATTCCTGAGATGATAATTGACCAATTACAGATACCCATACTGCCTTGTATGGACTCCCATACCCTGTCTTACTTATTCTAGGTCCTCTCCTTCTCTTCAGAAATTTCTCCGCACCGTGGGAAAGTTTTATTAATCGTGAGAAAATTCTATGGATCATGGGAAAATTCTATTAACCATAGGAAATTGTTATATACATGGGAAAATTTTATGAACTGCAGATTCCTGAGATGATTATTGACCCATTATAGATACCCATACTGCCTTGTATGGACTCCCATACCCTGTCTTACTTGTTCTATGTCCTCTCCTTCTTTTGATATATTTCTGGGCACCGTGGAAAAGTTTTATGAATCGTGAGAAAATTCTATGGATCGTGGGAAAATTTTATGAATAATGGGAAAATTCTATGAATCGTGGGAAAATTCTATGAACTGCAGATTCCTGACATGATAATTGACCAATTATAGATACCCATACTGCCTTGTATGGACTCCCATACCCTGTCTCACCTGGCTCTTTCCATTCATTGGACATCTTGGCATCTGCATGTCTTCGGTGAGTATTAATCACAAGGATGACAATAAACATAAAAAGCAAAGCTTTGAAACGGTAGTACTATCTACTATCTATCTTACAATCTATAAGTTCATTGATACATCAATTTGTTAAAGTATCATTCAATCTATTTATCTATATATCAATCGATCTCTCTATCAATCCATCGCTTTATGTATTAATCTACTGATCTATCTATCTATCTACTGATCTATCTATAAATCTATTGACCTATCTATCAATCCATTGATCTATCTATCTATCAATCTATTAATCTATATATCAATCTATCTCTCTATCAATATATTGATCAATCTATTATTCTATTGATTAACTTACTAGGTATCTATATCAGAGTATAAGAGTATCAGAGTTTCGGACTCAAAAAAATGCGGAAAAAATGGAAAATTCTACCTAAATTTACATAAAATCTCAGACATTCTCTTGATGAGAGCCAATCTTTGAGGTTTAGGTTTAGACTTGAAAATTAAAAGTATTTTTGACTTCGAATTAAAGAATAAATATTTTTTGAAAAATTTGGTGATTTTATTTTTATTGTCAAGGATCCGGATCCGCATACAATCAATGCGGATCCGAAACACTGTCTATAAGTCCATTGATCTATCTATCTATCAACCATTTGATCAATCTTCAATCTATCTCTCTATCAATATGTCAATCCATTGATTTGTCTATCAATTTACGGATCAATTCTTCTATCTATCTATCAATCCATTTATCTATCTATCAATTTATTGATCTTTTTATCAATCTACTGATCAATTTTACATTACATTGATACATCTATCTATCAATCTATATTTTAAACCATTGATCTATTTATGTATTAATCCATCAATCTATCTATCTATCAATCCATTGATATAACAATCTGTAGCACTATCTACTAATCTATAAATTAATTGATCTATCTATCTATTAATCCATTTATCTATCTATCTACTGATCTATCTATGTATTTACAGGGTGTGATTAGAGACTTTGCTGGACCTTATTATGTTTCAGAGGACAACATGGCCTTTGGTAATCCAACAAAGTAAGCATGATGTTTACAATCATCAAAGAACCTAATATGCTACCTTGGGGCACTCCATTCTAGAAATATCAGAGTACCTAATATGCTACCTTGTGGTACTTTATTCTAGAAATATCAGAGTACCTAATAAGCTATTATATGGCACCCCATTCTAGAAATATCAGAGGACCTAATATGCTACCTTGTGGCACTCCATTCTAGAAATATCAAAGAACCTAATATGCTACCTTGGGGCACTTCATTCTAGAAATATCAAAGAACCTAATATGCTACCTTGTGGCACTCCATTCTAGAAATATCAGAGGACCTAATATGCTACCTTGGGGTACTCAATTCTAGAAATATCAGAGTACTTAATATGCTACCTTGTGGCACTCCATTCTAGAAATATCAAAGAACCTAATATGCTACCTTGGGATACTCCATTCTATATATATTAGAGGACCTAATATACTACCTTGTGGCACTCAATTCTAGAAATATAAATGGACCTAATATGCTACCTTGTGGCACTCCATTCTAGAAAGATCAGAGACCTAATATGCTACCTTGAGGCAATTCATAAAAGCAAAGCTCTGAAATGGTAGGACAAACGAACATTAATACATGTAGAGTGTCAGAACTGAATAATCAAAATATACATGTATAAAAGTAAATTTAAGTAAATTTGTTGAAATACTGCTTTTTTATGACTTTAATATTGAGATGTTTCGCTTATAACATTGTACTTTGTTGTCCTAAGAACCAGTATTCCAAAAATCAGATAAATCTACCCAATCAACCTGTTTAAAATGGACGTACGGGCATTGTGGTAACGATTACAGAGTTGCTACTCTATGATACCTAACTACTACAGGAATCACCATGCAAAGTTTCAAAACGATAGGACAATTCTAACATGCCTAAATTAAAGAAAAGAGCTAACCGTTGCGGACGGACCGACCATGATTTTTTAATTGAAAGGAAAAAAATCAACCTAATGGCCTAAAATCCCCATTTTCACGGGGTTTTTTCTTACCTAACCTAAAAATAATTTTTTTTTTTTGCATAGATAGATGAACCTAGTACCTAATGGACTATGCTTATGTACCAAATTTCAGAATTCTTGCTCAATATTTAGCCCATTTTACTAACAGTTAAGACTCAAATGTTATTATGCACAAAGTGCAATTAAACTTGAATTTAGTGAACTGCTTATTTTTTTTCCTGTTCAATAGTCTAAACTACATCTACAGGACATGTATTTGAAAGAAATTCATTTTTACCATATAGCTTAAAAATATCAAGACTGGAAAGTCGTATTCTTGTGTTATATTGAATTTATATAGCTCGCTTATTTTCACAAAAACAACATGATGATTATTTTGGTGATGTCAAATTGTTCGTTATTAGACATCACCAACTAAATTTTCACAGGGATTTAAAGGGATAAGACAATGTCTGATAAATTGATGTACCTCCTCAATGATGATACACAAAATTACCCCTTCTGTAGATTAAAGTTAGTGATTGAAATGTTTAAACACTCAACTTAATGAATGAACCATTCAAAATTCACAAAATTCCCCAAAGTTGATAAGTCAACGAATAAGAAAACGATATTAAAAAACTTTGGGGACTAGTGTAATAGCTCATTATCCCCTCTCTCTCTGATAATTTAAACTTTGTAGGTATTGGCAGTTGGACCCGAGTAAGGCGGAGGGTGGAGCTGTTGGCTGGGACAATGCTGTCATACAAGCCTCAGACATTTATAGTAAAAGGTTAGACCATGAGAAAATTTTAGGAAACGTGGGAAAATTTTAATAACCATGCAAAAATTCAATAAACTTTTAGAAATTTTTGTGAAACCCAGGAAAATTTTTTGACCCATGTGAACATTTTTTAACCATGGGAAAATTGCACTCTGGGAAAATGGAATAAACTTTGGGAATATTTTGCATAATGAAAGAATAAAAGGGGCGCTTTCTTTTTTAACAATGCTATAAGACAAGCCTCAGACATTTACAGTAAAAAGTTAGACCATGCTACCTAAATTAAAGGGACCGTGGAAAAATTGTAAAAAACATGGGAAATTTTATGAACATTGGCAAATTTTTTTAAAATCTATGAACTGAAGAGAAATTCTATATATACACGGGGGAAAACTTTAAACCATGGGAAAAATCTATAAGCTGTGGAAAAAATCCATGAAATGTTGAAATTTCTTTCTCATATTCATTCAAATCCGATTAATATCCGGTGGATTAGAACCGGTTTTCATCCATACGACAAAACTATGTCTAGCATCGCATTATATCCAGTTTTCTACGCATATAAAAATGTACAATCATAAGATTAAAACCAGTTTTTTTAGCACATACCTTTGGCATCTCTGGGCTAAAAAAAACTGGTTTAAATCTTATAATTGTACATCTTATATCAGCATAAAGCTGTTTATAATACGATGCGAGAAATAATTATTAACTGGTTATATGAAGTCGGGGTATCTGTATTATCACACATTCTATTCTTAAATTTTATTTTAAATATTATTTCTTTTCAGAGTACACAATTTATTCTGCGACAACTGCCATTCCCACGTGGCCAAAGCACTCAATATTATGAACTACAACGGAAAGTCAAAGTAAGTATGTTATCTGCTGGATTGGAACCGGTTCTCAGTCATACTATCCGCAGAAAGTTGTCTATAATACCGAGCGTTAAAAATCTACAAAATCTAAATGGATAAGACAATGGCCGTTAAATTGATACACATCCCAATGTCGAAACACAACCTTACATCTTTAATATATTATAATTAGTGGTGGAAACGTTTGGACACTCATCATAATGAACTAACCAATCAAAATTTAATTAAAGTCCCTAACGTTTTTGAGCCAATGAATTAGAAAACGTTAGTATAAAACTTTGGGGACTAGTGTAATAAAAAGGTCATTGTCCCCTTCCTCCCTCATACAGACATACAGACATACGGAAATAAATTATAAAGTGGCTTCGCTTCTTTCTAAAAACTTGCTGTATACTAGGTAGAGTATATTGGGTAGAATACCTTAGATCCAGAACAGACCAGAAAGAGAGAAAGGGGTCAATGGACTCTTTATTACACTAGTCCCCAAAGTTTTATAATAACGTTTTCTTATTCGTTGGCTTAACAACGTTCGAAACTTGAAATTTAATTGGTTAATTCATTAAGTTGAGAGTTCAACGTTTCAACTAATAAATTTAATCTACGGAAGGGTTAATTTTGTGTATGATCATTAGGGATGTACATCAATTAATCGGCCATTGTCTTATCCCTTTAGATCCCTGAGAACGGGCAGAACTGAAATTCTTAGGATTTTCAGACAATTGTCATGCAATCAAAAGGTTTACAACATTCATAAGTAGCGAAGCAAGAAAAATTGATAATTGAACACAGTGTGTTATACAGCAGATGTTAAGTTGTCATAAAAATAAACCAGGAGTAGAAGACTCGTTGAATCATATAAAAAAACTATGTGAAAATAAGAGGGGGGGGGGAGGTTTTGACACGTTTGAGTAAACCTGGTGTATAGACTTTATCTTTGGACTGAGAGGATAGGTTATTAGGGATAAAATCATTCTTATACCTATGATAAAGTTTTGAGATTTGAGCAGATGTTGCCATAAAAAAAACAGGAATATAATATTCGTTGAATCAAGAAAAAAAACTTTTCTAAAATAATTTTCTAGGTACCCTATAAAATAAAATTTGGGTATAGTCCCTTTCGTAGCAACGCCTCTTAAGAGGCGATTCGTTGTATTTTCACAGTAGCTTATTTTAGCCTTAACCCTGCGGGGGGCTTTAACCCTGCGGTACAAATTGCCTAACCATGCGGGGCAATCACCTAACTTAACTCCTAACATAACATAACCTATAAAAAGCTAATGTGAAAATAAGACGAATTGCCCCTTAAGAGGCATTGGAACTAAAGAGACTATACCCGAAATTTGTTTGTTTGTTCTGCCATCTTATTTTATAGCTTCGCTACTTATTGATGTTGTCATCCTTGTTTTAGTTACAACATGGTGTCGCTCTGTTTTCTATTACTCATCCATGGAAAATACGTCAATGTTTCAGGTCAGTATTTTGGTAGCTACTTGTAGAGAAGCTTTGCATTAAAAAAAATAATAAATAAACAGAGGAATTGCCAATATATACCATCTTTATTAGTCATTCAAACAGTTCAATTCCTAAAATTACATACATAAATTAATTGAGTGAGACAAAGTGTTTAAATTTAATATCATAAATTCAAAAGTATAAGTTCAGTTATAATACTTACTGTTGTTTATTGTTATCAACAAAATCTGAGAAACCTAGAGCAGCTACGCTCCTAGGTGTTATATTTTGAAGGCATTCTCGTTACTAAAAAGCATATGGAATGAAAAAAAGCAAATTCTTGAATACAAAAGCGTAAAGGGAATCTTTCAAGGCTGTTTTGGTCGTCTTGTGGATTTTTTGAATAAGGAATTATTTAGCATTTTTTTAAAAAACTATAGGCACATAAACATCATTTAATTTTTTTTTTTCAAATTAACTATTTTCTTATTGAAAAAGATAGAATGGTCTTTTTTAGTTAGTTTAATACTGCCAAGCGACTACGCTCCCTAGGGAGGGGAGGTTGAATTAACAACCCATTTTTTTTTTTTTAGATTATTTTTTAAAGTAAAAAAAAATCTGAAGGGTTATTTTTTGGGGGGCGGCGGGGTACGTTAATTGACTACTTCCCTTTTTTAAATTTTAGTTTTAAAAAGAAATTAATTTTTTTTGCGGGGGGTATTTTTACTCTAGGGGGATTGGGAAAGTCCCCCACCCCCCCCCCCCCCCAGAAAAATAGCCCAAAATCATCACAGAGAAGTAGGTATATTTTCTGAAGAGTAGAGCCCATTCGATTCAGTGGTTTATGAGATCATAAGCTTCGGACAGACATAAATCGTTCTACTTTGTGTTACAGATTAATTTCTATATGTTTAAAGTGTATAGGTATGTGAAAGGGCAGTTTTTTTTTCATTTCAAAAAGTCCTCAGTTTTCGTCAAAACTATTCTTGTTTTTATTTTTTTTTTTGAATGTTGATTACTAGTACGATTGACTATTGACTCTAGAGGCGTGGTGACGCTTCGGGTACAAGACCTCTCCACGTCACCTTTGAACAAACTCTGCATTTTAAATTGCAATGCAACGGGCTCCATCACCTAGGGTATCAACACCCCCAGACAACTACCCCTTTGATTGCACGACCTTTGTCTGAGAAGTCCCAACTGTGCATGGTAATGAGTTGCCATTTTTTGGACCAAGGCAATCCCCCTACTGTAACTAATTATGTCGCGTATCTGACATAGCAGCAATAGGAACCATTTAAATGTCTTTAGTTATGATGCTGTATCGGACCGAGATTCGAGCCTACCACCTTCCCGACTACGAGTTGATGCCCTACGTGTTGAGCCACGGTCGCGGGTTACTAGTACGATAAGCAAAGTTATAAGCAAGGATTTTTTTAGGATGTTTGAAAACCTGGTTGCCCGTGCTGCTAATGATCTCAATACTGGTGGCAGCAATTGTCTTCAGCCATTTTGGCATTTGAAGGTATGAGCCAGGGTTGGCAAGAAAAGTCGAGTTAAAACCACATGGTTTTTTTTTTGGCGGCGGCGGAAAATGGCGCCATCGTTTTTTTTTGAAAGATACCAAAACTTGGGGTAATTAGTGACCCAGCCCAAAAGATTTTACCCAATTATCTCTAAAACTAAGGAAGTAGCACCCAAAATAAAATTGCTGGTATGTCGTGGCACGAGTCCAGAGTAACCACCCCCCCTCCCCCCTTTACTTAAAATTTTGTTTAAACTTATATATTTATAATCTGCTTATTTAGTTCTGAAAGTGTTAATATTTTTTTTCCCACCCATTTTAGAGCTTCACTTTATGGATGTTGTCATCTTTGTTTTTCTTTATTTTCAGCACTGAGTATCGGCTACATCAAGATCTCATGAACGGCACAACAAATCAATACTTAGAACTAGCGGCTATGCCCCCTAGAGGCCTCTAGGGGCACGTTAAATGTTTTAAAATAGGTTTAAAACAGTTTAATAGTTGTGTATTGCAGCGTGTCGTATTATAGACAATTTTCGGATCTTGTTAAGGAAACAAAGTTGCGGGTTTCGTCATTTTTTCACAGTAGCTTTTTAGGTAAGGTTAGGTCAGGTAAATGTTAATGAATGCCCCGCAGGGTGAGAGCCTCCCGCATGGGCTAGAAATAGGGGGAAAGCTACTGTGTGATAATGACGAAATCCGCAACTTCGTTTCCTTCACATGACCACAATTTTACAATAAAAAGAATTTTGAATTAATACCTAAACAAGAAGTTATCACATATTTTTTATTTTAGTATCCGCAGAAAAACTGTATTGATATAATGGGATATATAGTTATTTTTCGCATCGCATTATAGCCAGCTTTCCGTGGATATGAAAATAAAAATATTTACAAGATTAATTCCATTTCTAAAGGGCCGTATGCCCGGGCTAATAAAACTGGGGTATTTGTATTATTATTATTTTTATTTTGATATTCGTGGAAAATTGCCTGTAATACGATGCTATCAATGATTTATGGCTGAGAACCGGTTCCAATCCAGCGGTTATTAATCGGTTTTGAAGCTATACTCGATAATCGCGTTTACATGTATAGGGCGTACAAAAGGTCTAATGCTACAAAAAAAATAAAGGAGAGGGGGAGGGTTAGGTTTTGCTTAAATTCCGTAAAGGTGTGAGTTTTAAGGCTTTAAAACAGTAGTAGAACGATAATATTCACTAAATATGTATATTCCTTATTGAAAAGAACTATGGTAAAAAAAAAATTTTAAACATCAATTTTAACGTTCTACTACTGTTTTAAGCCTTAAAAATCACACCTTTACGGAATTTTAGCACAATCTACCTCCCCCTTTAATTTACAAAAGGTCTAATGCTATAAAAGGTCAAATCTTACAAATTTACTCTGTTAGGTAAAGGTCGATTTTTGATATAGGGTTCGAAACCATTCCATTGGGTAGCCAACACAGATTTTAGACAAAATGTCGGACGGAATTTCAATTTCCAGCCCGTGGACAAAGTTATTCAAGAAAGAAATTTTGATTTTGAATTTTATGTTTTATCGCCATTTTGGATTGGATTTTGTACTTTGTTTTACTGCTAGTAGATTTTTTCTTCAAAAATTAGAAGATTTTTTTCTTTAATTTTTAAAATTAGACCTTTGATAACATTAGATCATTTGTAGCAACGCCATATTTAGTCACTAGCGCCTCTAGTAGCATTTTTAATGTTTTTTTTTATAAAAATAATACGTAGCATTTCTATGTCGCGTTCAAGTCTTGATTTTTTATGAATTCTCTTGGGAGAAAAATAGTTATGAACCTTCCCGGGAAGCTACCCTGTTAAGGAGAACCCGATCGGTTCAGCGGTTAGCAAGATCCTTCGGTACAGACACACATCCTGTTACTTCATTATTTAGTCATATCTTCATTACGAGGGAGGGAGGGGACATTGGACTGTAAATTAACCTCGTTTTGTTATTCGTTGACTTGGGAACTTTGTGGGGCTTTAAACTAATACTCTTTATACCATTGTCCTATCCCTAATTGCAATAGAAGATTAATTGGGAATAGTCCCTTTCGTGGCAACGCCCCTTAAGGGGCGATTCGTCGTATTTTTAAAATGGCTTTTTATAGGTTATTTTAGGTTAGGTTAGGTTATATTGGGTTTGGTGATTGCCCCACCGGGTTAGAAAATTGGCCTCGCAGGGTAAGAGCCCCCCGCAGGGGCTAGAAATAGGAGAAAAGCTACACCCCTTAAGGTGCGTTGCCACGAAAGGGACTATACCCGATTAATTCAGTGTTTTTTTCCTAGATGTTTTGTAAAATTGTATAGGTATAAATTGTAAAAATTTGTTTAATAAAAATTTAAAATTGTTATAGTTACTAATAAATTTACTAAAAATGAAAAAAAAGATATGGGGTATAGTCCCTTTCGAGGAAACACCTCTAAAGGGGCGTTTTGTTGTGTTGGGTTGGGTGATTGTCCCAAGGGTTACGGAATTGGCCCAACAGGGTCTAGGGATAGGAGAAAAGCTACTGTGAAAATACGACGATACGCCCTTTAAGAGGCAGTGCCACGGAAGGGACTATATCCAAGATTTTTTTTATCTTTAATAAATATTTAATTATTTTTCGAAGATTTAAAAAAAAATTTAGAAGATTTTTTAAAAAGATAAATCTAATCCAGCTTATACCTTGATTAAACTTAATGTTGAAATTTTATATTGTGAAAATCCTATTAAGCGTTTCAAGTCCATTTTTATCAAAAATTGAACTTTTGAAACCTTTAAAAGTCAAAAATAGACGCGGAAAATTTTCTTTGTTGATTTTAGGCTGGAGCTGGAACCGCAACAAAATCAAATTGCTGCCAACAACGAAATTAATTCGTAATAAAATCACGAAACATATCATTAACGTGTTTTTCAGCTGTCGTTGGGTGGCAACACATCGTAAAATTGACGACCTCTCCATTTGCCCCCCAAATATTATTTTAGATTTATTTCGCTTGTTGGTTATACCTTATTCCTGGGTATTTATTTTTAAAATTAACGGCTAACGGCTGGCTGCTAAACTTTATCACCTCTTTGTTCAATTTAGGAAAAGAGACCTACAAGGATTACTCATGCCAAGTTTCATAACGAAATTCGGATTCTAAGTAAAAGGCTGTTTTTATAAGCAAAGCTTTCCTATAATTAGTATCCGTCAGTCCGTTCGTTTAGTTATAGTTCATTTAGATATGTTAGATTGTTCCTATTGATTTTAAACTTTGCATGATGATTCTTATAACACTTAGGTACTATCTAGAAAACGAAGCAAATCTATAATTTTTACCAGAAAGTCTGAAAGTCTATTTAAAACATGCAGATTTTTTTGACAACAAGGTATAATATTATGAGCGAAGCATTTCTATAATCAAGTCCTAAAATGTAAACATGTCCTTAAAACAGTATTCTGTATTTAAAGCAGTTTTGCAACAAATTTACCTAAAATTTTGTTTCGACATATACATTTATATTCTGTTTGTTATTTTTCTCACTTCTTTTTATTATCTATCTTTCTACATCAATCCATTTTCTTTCTATCTTTTTGTCTATTCATCTATCAATCCGTCTATCTATCCATCTTTCTATCTATCCATTTATCTATGGCTAGCCAGTGCGAAATAATCTAAAGTAACAAACGACACTTTAACAACGGTATCCTCTCCCAAAAATAGAAATCTTTCTTGGACCTATAAGAATCAGTGGTTCACACAGCTTTTCAACAAATTTACCTAAAATTTTGTTTAGACTTATACAATTATATTCTGCTTATTCAGTTATGATAACCTACAAGTGTTAATGTTCGTTTGTTCTACCGTTTGCTTACACGTTGTCATATTTGGCGGATATTGTAGTTAAAACTAACGGCTACGCCCCTAGAGGCCTCGAAAGGGGAGGGGGTGGAGTAAAACCTTCCCCATTTTAATTTTTAGCTTTAAAGAGAAAAAGTAAAAAAAGGAGGGGTTTGCTTATTTTTAATTTTAAGAAATCATATTGGTTCAGCGGTTAGGGAGAACCTTAGAAATTCGTCCTGTTGCTTTTATATTAGAATTAACAACTACGCCCCTAGAGGCCTCTAGTGGCACTTTCAATGTTTGTGGTTCTATGTTATGTCTATGTTGCGTTCAAGAAAAAGGATAAATATTTTTTTAAATTATTCTTGGAAATGTGGTTGTACCCTCTCCAAAAATAGTTAAAAACCTTCCCTGGACCTATGAGAAGCTTCACTCTAAAGGAGAACCATATCGGTGCAGCGAGATTTTAAGCTTCAGAAAGACAGACACCGTACTACAGACTATCGGCTTCGCCCCTAGCCTCTAGGGGCTTTTTCCCCAAGAGGTGATTTAAAAAAAAATTATGTCGAAATTCGTAAAAAGAACCAGTAAAATCTTCCTCAATTTTTTTTCAAAAATGGGGGGGGATTTTTTGTTTTTGGGGGGTTGGGGGTGTCCCACCCCTCAAGAAAATAGCTTAAAACCATCACAGGACCAATAGGTATATACCCTGAAGAGTAGAATCCGATCAGTTTAGTGGTTACCGAGATCTTAAGGGACAGACGGATAGACATCAAGCTACTTTGTATTATAGATAATGGGAATTAAGTACAAAATGTACAAACAGACTTTCTTGTAATGATTAATGAGTTGCTGCACTTTCATAATTGTACCCGACAGTTACAGGAAGCATTATGCCAAAATTAAAACAAAGGAGATTCGCAGATAGAGAGATGGGGCAATGGCCTGTTTATTACACTAGTCCCTAAAGTTTTACAATAACGTTTTCTTATTAGTTGGCTTAAAACTTTTGGGACTTACTAAATTTTGATTGGTTGGTTTATCAAGTTGAGTGTTTAAACGTTTTAACCACTAATTTCAATCTACAAAAGAGGTAATTTGTGTATAATCATTGGGGATGTAAATCAATTTATCGGCCATTGTCTTATCCTTGGAAAATCAAAGGCATGTCGAGTAGAAGCGTTGCAAAAAAAAAATAATATAATTTTATATATTTTATTAACAACAAAGCAATAACAGAAAATAATAACAATTTTTGTACTTTATTTTTTGGTCTTTTAAGTTTTTTTTTTATTGTAAAAATGATATTTTTGTAATCATTTTAGACCAGTTTTATAACAGTTTTTTTCTTTCAATTTTGAGATTCTTCTAATTGATATTCATTTTATTAGATTTAGATTTTTGAACTTTTTTGCCGTATGGCTTCGAAACCGATTAATATCCGGTGGATTAGAACCGGTACTCAGCCAAACTGAAAAATTATATCTAGCTTCGTGTTATATCCAGTTTTCTACGAATTTAAAAATGTACAATCATAAGATTTTTTGGCCCTTATAAATGTACAATTTTATATCCGCGGAAAGCTGTTTATAATACGATGTGAGAAATAACTATTAAAATTTTGACAATTTTTTTTGAAAATTTTTCCTACAAATTTTGGCCTATGGTTTATCAAGTCGAGGGTGTTCCAACGTTTCCACCACTAGCTTAATGTCCGGTACCAAGGGCAACTGGGTGGTCTGTGTACCAGCCGAAAGCGCCATAACCGCCGGTGTAGGCTCCATAGTCGACGTGGTCAGCACCGCCGCCGTGGGGGGCGGCATATGCATTGCTGAAACAAAAAATAATGATAGTTTGGGTACTTTAGTGTACTTTGGGTACACTGGTGTACTTGGGTTAGTGTTTAAACGTTTCAACCACTAATTTTAATCCTCAGAAGGAATAATTTTGTGTATCATCACTGTGGATGTACATCAATTTATCGGCCAGTGTCATATCCCTTTAAAACAGATGAGAAAATACCTGTAGGGACGGATTGGGGACACTGGTACCCAAAGTTTTATAACCACATTAAATAATTATTGGCTCAAAAACTTTGGGTACTTTTATTCTTTTTTGAAAAGTTGGTTCCAAATCTTTAAACCAATAATTGTAATCTACAGGAGGGGTAATTTTTTATCATCATCGAGTAAGAATAGTTCTTTCTTATTATAAACAGCTTTCCACAGATATATAAATGTACAATTATAAGAATAAAACCAGTTTTGGTAGCCCCAAGATGCCAAAGGCACGGGCAAACAAAACTGGTTTTGATATCATTATTGTACATTTTTATATTTGTAGAAAACTGGATATAATATGATATGATACATGATTTTTCAGTGTTGTTATGAACCGGTTCTAATCCTGCGGATGTTAATCGGTTTTAAGCGATACGAGAAATAACTGTATAAATCCTATATTTTGTAGTATGAGAAGGCTTATGAGTTTTATAGTTATTTATCGCTCAATATTATAGACAGCTTTCCGCGGATAATATGCGGATAGTGTAGCTGAAAACCGGTTCTAATCCACCGGATATTAATCGGATAAATTTACCTTCCAGCCTGAGCAGGCTCATCATAGTTTCCCTCGAATCCCACGTCGTCCTGTGCTAGTTGTCTGGCCATACGTGATAGTCCGGGCTCATATACAACGGGTAAGCCTGAAAAGGTTGCGTGATTATATTTTATTTTTCCAGGATACGTATCCCTATACAATTAGTAAATAGTAGAAAGGTTGCGTGATTTTTATATATTTTCATTTAAAGTATATGTATCCCTATTATAAAAAATATTTCCAGTATTCTTAACCCTTAACAGTCGGGCCCCTTGTCACACCTTTATCGGTCTGGGTGCATGACCCTTGTTTGATAATGAATTTCCAACTATGAGCGAGTCAAAGTCAATTTTTGCTTCCTTCACCCTTTTATTTAACAACCTTTGTTATAAAGTCCTTTTTTTACTTAAAATTTTCAAACGGCTGTCATTTCCTTATTTTTGAAGCTAGTCCGTTTTCTGTCTATTTACCTTGAGGTAAAAAGGGAAGGTCCTCTAGAGGGATTACAACATATCTGGGCATGGCAGAGGCAGCAGCTACCAGGGCGGCCAAGCAAAATAAAACCTGAAAATTATAAAAATAATAAAAGCAGTTGAAAAGCAGTCATGGAGTAGTCTGACTGCTAATGTTGTAAAATGCTTAAATAAACATTTTGGGTAAGGGAATTTACAGACAAAAAATCAGACTTCTATCTTTAATATCATTTAAGAAAATTTCAAATTAATAATACATGACTTTCACAAAAAGTAATAAAAGCGGACATAAAGCAATTGAAAGCAGTTTGACTGCTAAAGTTATAAAATGCTTAAATATGCACCATGGATAAGAGAATTTACACACAAAAAATCAGACTTCTATTTTGTATAGCAGCTAAGAAATGCTTAAATTTGTTAAACCTGACTATCACAAAAAGTAATAAAAGTGGACATAAAGCAATTGAAAGCGGTTTGACTGCTAATGTTATAAAATGCTTAATTATGGCCCATGTGTAAGGGATTTACACACAAAAAATCAGACTTCTATCTTTTATAGCAGCTAAGAAAAGCTCAAATTTGTTTAACCTGACTACCACAAAAGTAACAAAAAACATTTGGAAAACAGTTAAGGAGTGGTCTGACTGCTAATGTTGTAAAATGCATAAATATGCAACATGTGTAAGGGAATTTACAAACAAAAAATCAGACTTTTATCTTTTATAGCAGCTAAGAAAAGCTTGTTCAATCTGACTACCACAAAAGTAACAAAAAACATTCGGAAAGCAGTTAAGGAGCGGTCTGACTGCTGAAGTTATAAGATGCTTAATTATGGCCCATGTGTAAGGGAATTTACACACAAAAAATCAGACGTCTATCTTTTATAGAAGCTAAGAAATTTACTAAAGAAAAGTGGTAAAAACTAGTATTTCTAATTCAGGGCATTATATAAAAGTGTTCATAACTGACATATTTTCGACATGACAATATTAATAGTTATTTCTCGCATCGTATTATAAACAGCTTTCCGCGGATATAGAATGTACAAGAGGTGCCGAAGGCACGGGCTAAAAAAAAACTGGTTTTAATCTTATGAGTGTACATTTTTATATTTGTAGAAAGCTGGATATAATACGATGCTAAACATAGTTTTTTTTCGTATAGATAAGAACTGGTTCCTATCCACCGGATTCGAATGAATACAAGAAAATATTATCATTATCTATCTATTTATCAACTTTTCTATCTACAAATAGCTCAAATCTATTTTTTTTTGTCAATAAAACTATCTAGCAGTCTATCTAACATTATCTGTCTGTCTATTAACGAAGTGGCTATATAATTGTCTATATATCTATATATCTATCTATCTTTCTTTAAAACTATCTATCTGTCTATCATTAATATCACTATGTATATAACTAGAGGCTACGCTCCTAGAGGCCTCTAGTTGCAAATTTTTATTTCATATATCTAATTTCAGAAATAATTTGTCTATTTTGCGTTCAAGTTTAATATTAAAAACTTCGATTTTTTTATATTTTTTTGGGGAGGGTGATGATACCCCCCCCCCCCAAATAGTTATAAACCTTACTGGGACCTATGAGAAGCTACCCTGTTAGGGAGAACACGATCGGTTCAGCGGTAAGCAAGATCCTTCTGTTCAAATAGACAGATAGACATCCAGTTACTTTGTTATAAAGATGGTCTACAATGAAAAAAATATTTTCATCAAATTACCTATCAAACTATCTATCTTACTATCTATCTATCTATCTAACTAACTATCAATCAATCTGTCTATCTATCTATCTTACTATCTATCTATCTATTTATCTGTCTTACTATCTATCTATCATACTAATTATCTATCTATTAATCAATATAGCTAAAAGATTTATCTACGAATGTGTGTAAAATTGTTATAATTGTGTACCTTCATGTTTGTCTGATGTATGGGACTAGAGTGCGTCGAGTATTCAACTAACGCTCTCATATATACTTGTACGCATTTTGTTGTGTGTGTTGCGCTCATATTTACTTGTACGCATTTCTATGTGTTGCGCTCTCGTACGCTTTTTACGAGGGGGGGGGGGGGGGGGGGCGAGGGAGTAAGAGAGAGAGAGATAGGGGAATTTTTAAGGACATTTTAGAGAGAGAGAGAGAGGAAAGGGGGGGAGAGGAGAGAGAGAGAGAGAGAGGGCGGTTCGAAAGATGGATAGATAGATAGAGAGAGAGAAAGAAGGGTTTATTAAGGAAAGAAAGGGTTTTACAGAGAGCTAGGAACAATTTTAAGACAGAGAAAGGGAGATGATAAGTGAGAGAAAGAGAAAGATAGAGAGAGAGGGAGAAAGAGATATATACATAGAGAGAATTTAAACATGAGAGAAAGAAAGGGATTAACAGAGAGAGAGAGAGAGATGGGGCAAATTTAAGGACATTAGAGAGAGAGAGAGAGAGAAATAGAGAGACTGAGAGGGAGAAAGATAGATAAAGAAGAGATAGAGAGAGAAAATTGAGAGATGGGACAAACTTAAGGACATTAGAGAGAGAGAAAGAAAGA